>NC_141876.1:482594397-482745912 GCF_056163025.1 Triticum urartu | reverse complement strand
AATTTGATTCCTTTAAACTTCCAACTCATATTTCATATGTTTTGAAGAAGTCATTATATCTTCTCTCATGAAAATCATTGAGTTGCTTAAAGTTTCTGAATTGGAAAAATATTTCCAAATAAAATTCAATTCAAAACCCTTTTCATTTATTTAAATGGAAGAAGTCATGTCATCTTCTCTCTAGGGTTTTGTATTTGAAAAGAATTTGAATTCACGGAGATCATAAAAGCAAAATGAAAGTTTGGGAAAGTCCTTTTATTCCCTCTCATTTAACTTTCAAAAAGTTTCGAATTTCACTCAATTTCACACAATCAATCAAACAGTCAATCATAACTATCTATTTATTATAACATTCCAAAATTTAGAATTTTGGGATGTTACAACTCTAAAATAGGCAAAAAAACTGACACTGGGCCTCCGGTTAATAGGTTAGTTCCAGAAATAATATAAAAGAGCATATTAAAGCCCATTAAACATCCAAAACAGATAATATAATAGCATGGAACAATCAAAAATTATAGATACGTTGGAGACGTATCAACGGTGGTGAAGTTGTTGGTGTAGGTCGTGATCACAATGATGGTCCCGGTGGTGTTTCGGGGCCACCTAGAGAGAGGGGGATAGAGAGCCCCCCTTCTCCTTGTTCTTCCTTGACCTTCCACCTAGATGGGAGAAGGGTTTCCCCTCTGGTCCTTGGATTCCATGGCGGCGGAGGGGCGAGATCCCCTCCGAGATTGGATCTCTCTCTCTCTCTCTCTCTCTCTCTCTGTTTCCTTCTATTTCTGCGCTCCCAGATTCTGGCCTTTCACCGTTTCTTAAATTCTCGGAGATCCGTTACTTCGATTGGGCTGAAATTTTAACATGATTTTATCCAGATATTAGCTTTCTTGCGCCAGAAGAAGGGCACCAACCGCCTTACAGTGTGGACACAAGGACCAGGGCGCGCCCCAAGGTAGGGCGCGCCCTCCGTTCTTGTGGGCCCCTCGGGCATCGTCTCGCGTTGATTCTTTTTCCCAAAAATCACATATATTCCAAAAATAATCTAAGTTTTTATCCCGTTTGATATGGATTTTCTATAAAACAAAAAACATGCAACAAACAGGAATTGGCACTAGGCACTGGATCAACATGTTAGTCCCAAAAAATAGTATAAAAAGTTGTCAAAAGTATGTAAAAGTTGTAGAATATTGGCATGGAATAATAAAAAATTATAGATGCGACGGAGACATATCAGCATCCCCAAGCTTAATTCATGCTCGTCCTGGAGTAGGTAAATGATAAAAAAGATAATTTTTGATGTGGAATGCTACCTAGCATAATCTTGATCACATATCTAATCATGGCATGAATATTAAGATACGAGTGATTCAAAGCAATAGTCTATCATTTGACATAAAAACAATAATACTTCAAGCCTACTAATAAAGCAATCATGTCTTCTCAAAATAACATGGCCAAAGAAAGTTATCCCTACAAAATCATATAGTTTGGCTATGCTCCATCTTCACCATACAAAATATTCAAACCATGCACAGCCCCAATGACAAGCCAAGCAATTGTTTCATACTTTTGATGTTCCCAAACCTTTCCAACTTTCACTCACTACATGAGTGTGAGCCATGGATATAGCACTGTAGGTGGAATAGAAGGTGGTTGTGGAGAAGACAAAAAGAAGGAGATAGTCTCACATCAACTAGGCGTATCAACGGGCTATGGAGATGCCCATCAATAGATATCAATGTAAGTGAGTAGGGATTGCCATGCAACAGATGCACCAGAGCTATATGTTTATGAAAGCTCAAAAAGAAACTAAGTGGGTGTGCATCCAACTTGCTTGATCACGAAGACTTAGGGAAATTTGAGGAAGCCCATCATTGGAATATACAAGCCAAGTTCTATAATGAAAATTTCCCACTAGTATATGAAACTGACATCATAGGGGACTCTCTCTATGAAGAACATGGTGATACTTTGAAGCACAAGTGTGGTAAAAGGATAGTAGCATTGCCCCTTCTCTCTTTTTCTCTCATTTTTTTGTTTTTTTGTTTTTTGGGCCCTCTCTTTTTTTGGCCACTTTTTTTTCCTCCAGAGTCTCATCCCGACTTGTGGGGGAATCATAGTCTCCATCATCCTTTCCTCACTGGGACAATGCTTTAATAATGATGATCATCACACTTTAATTAACTTACAACTCGATATTACAACTCGATATATAAAGCAATATGACTCTATATGAATGCCTCTAGCAGTGTACCAGGATGTGCAATGATCTAGTGCAGCAAAGATATCAAAAAATGGACAAGCCATGAAAATATCATGCTAGCTATCTTACATTCATGCAAAGCAATATGACAATGAATGTGTAAGTGCATCTAGTGCCACCCCTAGTTGCTTTTGGAGTATTGACGACAAACTTGGTTGAGGGACTAATGTGTTTGTGAGAATTGCAGGATAACACAGGTAGTAGTCCCTCATTGATTCGTTTTACCTACCAGAGATGACCCCTAAAAATGCATGAAGACATTGAAGACAATGGTGGTTCATGAAGATATTCACCCGAAGATAATGACCTGTGAAGACATTCACTTGAAGACTATGGAGTCGAAGACATAGCTGTTTCGTAGTTTCCTTTTCTTATATATTGAGTCATAGGAACCACCGTACTGTTAAGTGGGGTCCAAGTGAACAAAGTCAGAGTGACTGATGTGATGCTCAACCAAAATCCTATGTCTTCGAGCGAAGACAATGAGAGCAAATATTATCGAGAGCTAGATGAGTCAGCTTTGCTTGTAGCCCAAGCCAAGCTGCCACGTGTGTTTGAAATCCAACCGTTGGACACATGTCGGTTCCTTAGTGACCCAGGGTCATTTCGAACATATCAGGTCGGGTTGCCTCCTGGCTATAAATAGCCCACCCCTACACCATAAATTGGTGGCTGCTCAGAGTTAGTGCATGGCTTCTGTCGTCTGAGAGCAACTGATGACCCACAAGTATAGGGGATCTATCATAGTCCTTTCGATAAGTAAGAGTGGCGAACCCAACGAGGACCAGAAGGAAATCATAAGCGGTTTTCAGCAAGGTATTCTCTGCAAGTACTGAAATAAGTGGTAACAGATAGTTTTGTGATAAGATAAATTGTAACGAGCAACAAGTAACAAAAGTAAATAAAGTGCAGCAAGGTGTCCCACTCCTTTTGTAGCAAAGGACAAGCCGGAACAAACTCTTATAATAGGAAAAGCACTCCCAAGGACACATGGGAATATCGTCAAGCTAGTTTTCATCACGTTCATATGATTCATGTTTGATACTTTGACAATTTGATATGTGGGTGGACCGGTGCTTGGGTGCTGTTCTTACTTGAACAAGCGTCCCACTTATGATTAACCTCTATTGCAAGCATCCGCAACTACAACAAAAGTATTAAGGTAAACCTAACCATACCATGAAACATATGGATCCAAATCAGCCCCTTACGAAGCAACGCATAAACTAGGGTTTAAGCTTCTGTCACTCTAGCAACCCATCATCTACTTATTACTTCCCAATGCCTTCCTCTAGGCCCAAATAATGGTGAAGTGTTATGTAGTCGACGTTCACATAACACCACTAGAGGCTAGACAACATACATCTTATCAAAATATCAAACGAATACCAAATTCACATGACTACTAATAGAAAGACTTCTCCCTTGTCCTCAGGAACAAACGTAATTACTCACAAAGCATATTCATGTTCATAATCAGAGGGGTAATAATATGCATATAGGATCTGAACATATGATCTTCCACCAAATAAACCAACTAGCATCAACTACAAGGAGTAATCAACACTACTAGCAACCTACTAGCACCAATCCCGGACTTTGAGACAAGAATTGGATACAAGAGATGAACTAGGGTTTGGAGATGAGATGGTGCTGGTGAAGATGTTGATGGAGATTGCCCTCTCCCGATGAGAGGTGCGTTGGTGATGACGATGGTGATGATTTCCCCCTCCCGGAGGGAAGTATCCCCGGCAGAACAGCTCTGCCGGAGCTCTAGATTGGTTCCGCCAAGGTTCCGCCTCGTGGCGGCGGAGTCTCGTCCCGAAAAGTTCCTTCTGATTTTTTTCTCATCGAAAGACTTCATATAGGAGAAGATGGACGTCAGAGAGCCACCAGGGGCCCACGAAGTAGGGGGCGCGCCCCCACCCTCGTGAGCAGGGTGTGGGCCCCATGGCCTTCATCTTTGGCGAGGATTTTTCTTTATTTATTTTAAGATGTTCCGTGGAGTTTCAGGACTTTTGGAGTTGCGTAGAATAGGTCTCTAATATTTGCTCCGTTTCCAGCCCAGAATTCCAGCTGCTGGCATTCTCCCTCCTTATGTAAACCTTGTAAAATAAGAGAGAATAGCCATAAGTATTGTGACATAAGGTGAAATAACAGTCCATAATGCAATAAATATCGATATAAAAGCATGATGCAAAATGGACGTATCAACTCCCCCAAGCTTAGATCTCGCTTGTCCTCAAGCGAAAAGACGATAACAATAAATATGTCCTCATGTTTAGAGGTAGAGGCATCGATAAAAATAAAATACGGACATGAAGGCATCATGATTATTCTCATAACAGCAACATATATAGATTTTGTCATATGATTACTTATGTTCAAGTGATGATCTATTCACAATGCAAAAGTATAAATCATAAACCTTATTGGGCTCCGACAAACTATAATCTCAGTCATTGAAGCAATTGCAATTTATCATAACATCGGAAAGGGTCTATGTCAGAGCTAAAAAGCAAGTCCACATACTCAACTATCATTTAGTCCTCCATAATTGCTAACACTCACGCAATACTTGTGGTTACGGAGTTTTAATCGGACACAGAGAAACATAGGGGCTTATAGTTTTGCCCCACAACCTTTTACCTCAAGGGTAATGTCAACAATAATGGTTCATGCTCCCCTACATCCAATTAGATATATATATATATATATATATATCATGTTCTTTCCAACATGCTGAGCTTGCCAAAGGATAAAATGAAAAAGGAAAGGTGAAGATCATCATGACTCTTGCATAAGGTAGAAGATAATAATAAAGGATAGGCCCTTCGCAGAGGGAAGCAGAGGTTGCCATGCGCTTTTATGGTTGGATGCACAAAATATCAATGCGAAAGAACGTCACTTTATATTGCCCCTTGCGATATGAACCATTATTATGCAGTCCGTCCCTTTATTACTTCCACATCACAAGATCGTATAAAGCTTATTTCTCCCACACCAATCAATCATACATATTTAGAGCAATTTTTATTGCTTTGCACCGATGACAACTTACTTGAAGGATCTTACTCAATCCATAGGTAGATATGGTGGACTCTCATGGCAAAACTTGTTTAAGGGTATTTGGAAGCACAAGTAGTATTTCTACTTGGTGCTGAGAATTTGGCTAGCATGAGGGGGAAAGGCAAGCTCAACAAGTTAGAGGATCCATGACAACATACTTTATCTCGGATATAAGAAAGACAACTCATTACGTTGTCTTCCTTGTTCAACATCAACTCTTTAGCATGTCATATTTTAATGAGTGCTCCCAATCATAAAAGATGTCAATGATAATATATCTATATGTGAAAACCTCTCTTTCCTTATTACTTCCTATTAATTGCAACAATGACCAAAGCTATGTCTGCCAACTCCCAACAACTTCTAATCATCATACCCTTTCTATGTGAAGTCATTACTCTCAAATAAGATCAATATGAACTTTTTGTTTCTTTTTATTCTTTTTCTCTTTTCTTTTATTCACCCAAGATCATGGCAAAATAATCAAGCCCTTGACTCAACACTAATCTTTATTATATATATAGCTCACAGACTCAATTACATAGAGAGATCATAAAGCAAAACTCAAAACTAGATCATGACATAAACTTTATTCTACTAGATCAAGATACTACTAATAGGATCGAACTAAGAAAAACGATAAAGATAGGAGTTGTGATTGTGGTACGATACCGGGGCACCTCCCCCAAGCTTGGCAGTTGCCAAGGGGAGTGCCCATACCCATGTGATTATATCTCCTTCTTTGTTGTCGGTGTAATATTCTTGGCGATGATTCCCCTCAGGATGCGGTTCTCCTCCTCGAGCTTGTTGACTTGCTGTTTGAGGTCCATTATTTCCTTACGAAGCTTTCCTGTGACAGCTAAAGCTCCTTGCACCCAAGGGTGTTGCATAGCTGCAGGAGAACAAGTGACACTCCTCTTCATATTTTCATAAGAAAGAAATCGAACATTAGAAGGGATAACCGAATTTGGAATAACTGCGCTCTGTAGTTCCCCCATCGTGAACCCAGCTCGGAGGCGAGAGGTGACTTCTTCATCCTCCATGGCATCTACTCTCATCAAGTCAGCCTCCATCTCTTCCTCCGTTGCTGGCCCAAAGTGGTCAGCGTCGCTGTTTGCCCTTGGTTCTGGTGCCGGATTAGATACCCGGCTCTCCCCGATTGACTCTTGAGAAGACATCTTGTTCTAATCTGCAGCAGCAACAGCTCGAAAACAAAAATAGAGGAAATTTGCGTGATACGGGAGTCAAAACCTTCGGGAGAATATATAATGAATTTTTACCGACCAAAATACATAACGTGCAAGAAAATGGAGTCCGGAAGGCACACGAGGTCCTCACGAGGTAGGGGGCGCGCCCAGGGAGGTAGGGCACGCCCACCACCCTCGTGGGGCCCTCATGTCCTTCCCGGACTGCTACTTATTTTTCTATTTTTCTAAATATTACAAAATGGAGAAATATTGCCTTAAAAATGTTTTGGAGTCGGTTTACTTACTGTACCACATACCTATTCCTTTTCGGAGTCTGAAACGCTCCGGAAAGTGTCCCTTATGTATTCCTCCGGGGTTACGATTTCAATAATATTGGTTTCAACATTTATGGGATTACCTGAGATATAATGTTTAATTCTTTGACCGTTTACCACCTTCAGATTTGTGCCCTTGAAGTTGTTGATTTTTATGGCACCGGAACGATAGACCTCTTCGATAACATAGGGGCCTTCCCATTTAGAGAAAAGTTTGCCTGCAAAAAATCTTAAACCAGAGTTGTATAGCAATACATAATCACCTACATTAAACTCACGCTTTTGTATCCTTTTGTCATGCCATCTCTTAACTTTTTCTTTAAACAACTTGGCATTTTCATAAGCTTGGGCTCTCCATTCATCAAGTGAGCTAATATCAAATAACCTCTTCTCACCGGCAAGTTTAAAATCATAGTTGAGCTCTTTAATAGCCCAATATGCCTTATGTTCTAGTTCGAGAGGTAAGTGACATGCTTTTCCATAAACCATTTTATACGGAGACATACCCATAGGATTTTTGTATGAAGTTCTATAAGCCCATAATGCATCATCAAGTTTTTTGGACCAATTCTTTCTAGACCTATTAACAGTCTTTTGCAAAATTAATTTGAGCTCTCTATTGCTCAACTCTACTTGACCACTAGACTGAGGGTGATAAGGAAATGCAATTCTATGATTAACATCATACTTAGCAAGCATTTTACGGAAAGCACCATGAATAAAGTGTGAACCACCATCAGTCATTAAATATCTAGGGACTCGAAACCTCGGAAAAATAACTTATTTAAGCATTTTAATAGAAGTGTTATGATCAGCACTACTAGTTGGAATAGCTTCTACCCACTTAGTAACGTAATCAACAGCAACTAAAATATGTGTGTATCCATTAGAGGTAGGAAAAGGTCCCATATAGTCAAAGCCCCAAACATCAAACGGTTCAATAAAAAGTGAATAATTCATAGGCATTTCTTGACATCTACTAATATTACCAATTCTTTGACATTCATCACAAGACAAGACAAACTTACGGGCATCCTTGAAGAGAGTAGGCCAATAAAAACCAGAATGCAATACCTTATGTGCAGTTCTATCTCCAGCGTGGTGTCCTCCATAAGCCTCGGAATGACACTTGCGTAGGATCTGTTCCTGTTCATGCTCAGGTACACAACGTCTAATAACACCATCTGCTCCTTCTTTATAAAGATGTGGGTCATCCCAAAAGTAATGTCTTAAGTCATAGAAAAACTTTTTCTTTTGCTGGTATGTGAAGCTAGGTGGTATAAATTTAGCAACAATATAATTAGCATAATCAGCATACCATGGAGTACTACGAGAAGTACTTATAACATTTAATTGTTCATCAGGAAAGCTATCATTAATAGGTAGTGTGTCATCAAGAATATTCTCTAACCTAGACAAGTTGTCTGCAACGGGGTTCTCAGCTCCCTTTCTATCAACAATATGCAAATCAAATTCTTGTAGCAAGAGAACCCATCTAATAGTCTAGGTTTAGCATCTTTCTTTTCCATAAGGTATTTAATAGCAGCATGATCAGTTTGAATAGTTACTTTAGAATCAACAATATAAGGTCTGAACTTATCATAAGCAAATACAAGTGCTAAAAGCTCTTTTTCAGTAGTAGCATAATATCTTTGAGCATTGTCTAGAGTCTTACTAGCATAATGAATAACATTTAATTTCTTATCAACTCTTTGCCCTAGAACAGCACCTACAGCATAATCACTAGCATCACACATAATTTCAAAGGGTAAATTCCAATCAGGTGGCTGAACAACAGGTGCAGAGACTGATGCTTTCTTAAGTACTTCAAATGCTTCTACACAATCATCATCAAAGACAAATGTATATCTTTTTGCAATAAATTAGTCAGAGGCCGGGAAATTTTTGAGAAGTCCTTAATGAACCTCCTATAAAATCCAGCGTGACCAAGGAAACTTCTTATACCTTTGATGTCCTTGGGACATGGCATCTTTTCAATAGCATCAACCTTGGCTTTATCAACTTCAATACCTCTTTCAGAAACTTTGTGCCCCAAGACAATACCTTCATTAACCATAAAGTGGCACTTTTCCCAATTCAAGACAAGATTAGTTTCTTCACATCTCTGCAAAACTCGATCAAGATTGCTCAAGCAATCATCAAAAGAGGAACCATAGATGGAAAAGTCTTCCATGAAAACCTCACAAATCTTTTCACAAAAGTCAGAGAATATAGCCATCATGCTTCTTTGAAAGGTAGCAGGTGCATTACATAAACCAAAAGGCATACGTCTATAAGCAAAAGTACCAAAAGGGCATGTAAAAGTAGTCTTTGATTGATCTCTAGCCGACACAGGTATTTGAGAGAAACCAGAATAACCATCTAGAAAGCAATAGTGTGTATGTTTGCATAATCTTTCTAGCATTTGATCAATAAAAGGTAAGGGGTAATGATCTTTCTTAGTAGCTTTATTTAATTTGCGGAAATCAATTACCATCCTATAACCTGTGATAATTCTTTGTGGAATCAGTTCGTCTTTATCATTAGGAACAACAGTAATACCTCCCTTCTTAGGGACACAATGGATAGGACTTACCCACTCACTATCAGCAACAGGATAGATTATACCTGCCTCCAGAAGCTTTAGTATTTCTTTTCTTACCACTTCTTTCATTTTAGGATTCAGACGTCGTTGAGGATCACGAACTGGTTTGGCATCTGCTTCCAAATTTATTTTATGTTGACATAGAGTGGGACTAATGCCCTTAAGATCATCAAGAGTATATCCAATAGCAGCATGATGCTTCTTCAGAGTTTTCAATAATCTTTCTTCTTCATGCTCTGAAAGGTTAGCACTAATAATAATAGGATATATCTTCTTTTCATCAAGATAAGCACACTTAAGATTATCAGGAAAAGGTTTAAGCTCAAACACGGGATCACCCTTGGGTGGAGGTGGATCCCCTAAAATTTCAACAGGCAAATTGTGTTGCAGAATAGGTTCCTGTTTAAAGAATACTTCATCTATTTCCCTTCTTTCATTCATGAACATATCATTTTCATGGTCTAGCAGATAGTGTTCTAAAGGATCACTAGGAGGTACGGCAATAGAAGGAAGACCAATAATTTCATCCTTACTAGGTAATTCTTCCTCACGATGTTGTTTACTAAATTTAGAGAAATTAAACTCATGAACCATATCATCCAAGCCAATAGTAACAACATTCTTTGTGCAATCTATGGTAGCATTGACAGTATTTAAGAAGGGTCTACCAAATATAATGGGACAAAAGCTATCTTGTGGGGAACCAAGAACAAGAAAATCAGCAGGATATTTAGTTTTCCCACACAAGACTTCAACATCTCTAACAATTCCAATTGGTGAAATAGTATCTCTATTCGCAGGTTTAATTGTGACATCAATACCTTCTAACTCAGCAGGTGCAATTTCATTCTTAATTTCTTCGTATAAGTCAATAGGTATTACACTAGCACTAGCACCCATATCACATAAGCCATGATAATAATGATCTCCTATTTTAACAGAAATAACAGGCACGCCTACCACAGGTCTATGTTTATCTTTATCACAAGGTTTAGCAATTCTAGCAGTTTCACCTTCGAACTGAATAACATGCCCATCAATATTATCAGATAAGAGATCTTTAACAATAGCAATATTAGGTTCTACTTTAACTTGCTCAGGAGGTGTATACGTTCTAATATTGCTTTTACGAACAACAGTTGAATCTTTAGCATGATCCTTTATTCTAACAGGGAAAGGTGGTTTCTCAATATAAGAAGTAGGAACAATAGGATCATTATAAGTGACAGTATTTTCTTCAACTTTAATAGGTGCAGCTACTTTTACTTCTATAGGAGGATGATATTTAAACCACTTCTCCTTAGGGAGATCAACATAAGTAGCAAAAGATTCACAGAAAGAAGCTACTATCTCAGAGTCAAGTCCATATTTAGTGCTAAACTTACGGAAAACATCGGTGTCCATAAAAGATTTAACACAATCAAACTTAGGTGTTATACATGACTCCTTACCTTCGTCGAGGTCCCAATCTTCAGAGTTGTGTTTAATTCTATCCAATAAATTCCATCTGAATTCAATAGTCTTCATCATAAAAGAGCCAGCACAAGAAGTATCGAGCATGGTGCGATTGTTCTCAGAAAGCCGAGCATAAAAATTTTGAATGATCATTTCTCTTGAGAGCTCATGATTGGGGCATGAATATAACATTGATTTAAGCCTCCCCCAAGCTTGAGCGATGCTTTCTCCTTCGCGAGGCCAGAAATTATATATATAATTGCGATCACGATGAACAAGATGCATAGGGTAATACTTTTGATGAAATTCCAACTTCAATCTTTTATAGTCCCATGATCTCATATCATCACATAGCCTATACCATATCAATGTGTCTCCCTTCAAAGATAAAGGGAAGAACTTCTTCTTAGCATCATCATCGGGTATACCTGCAAGCTTAAATAATCCACAAACTTCATCCACATATATTAAGTGCTCATCAGGATGCTTTGTTCCATCTCCTGTAAAAGGGTTAGCTAGCAGTTTTTCCATCATACCCGAAGGAAATTCAAAAGGAGTTTAATTTTCAATAGGTTCAGTAGGTTGAGGAGCAACTCTTTGCTCTACTGGACGGGGTGAAGATACCCTGAACAAGCCCCTCAGAGAATTACTTTCCATAGTAACAAGTGACAGTAAATTTCAGCACACTATATAAATTTTTCCTTACCAAATTCCACCTACCAAAGGCGCTACACTCTCCGGCAATGGCGCCAGAAAAGAGTCTTGATGACCCACAAGTATAGGGGATCTATCGTAGTCCTTTCGATAAGTAAGAGTGTCGAACCCAACGAGGACCAGAAGGAAATGATAAGCGGTTTTCAGCAAGGTATTCTCTGCAAATACTGAAAGAAGTGGTAACAGATAGTTTTGTGATAAGATAAATTGTAACGAGCAACAAGTAACAAAAGTAAATAAAGTGCAGAAAGGTGGCCCAATCCTTTTGTAGCAAAGGACAAGCCGGAACAAACTCTTATAATAGGAAAAGCGCTCCCGAGGACACATGGGAATATCGTCAAGCTAGTTTTCGTTACGTTCATATGATTCGCGTTCGATACTTTGATAATTTGATATGTGGGTGGACCGGTGCTTGGGTGCTGTTCTTACTTGAACAAGCGTCCCACTTATGATTAACCTCTATTGCAAGCATCCGCAACTACAACAAAAGTATTAAGGTAAACCTAACCATAGCATGAAACCTATGGATCCAAATCAGCCCCTTACGAAGCAACGCTGAAACTAGGGTTTAAGCTTCTGTCACTCTAGCAACCCATCATCTACTTATTACTTCCCAATGCCTTCCTCTAGGCCCAAATAATGGTGAAGTGTTATGTAGTCGACGTTCACATAACACCACTAGAGGCTAGACAACATACATCTTATCAAAATATCAAACGGATACCAAATTCACATGACTACTAATAGCAAGACTTCTCCCTTGTCCTCAGGAACAAACGTAATTACTCATAAAGCATATTCATGTTCATAATCAGAGGGGTAATAATATGCATATAGGATCTGAACATATGATCTTCCACCAAATAAACCAACTAGCATCAACTACAAGGAGTAATCAACACTACTAGCAACCTACTAGCACCAATCCCGGACTTTGAGACAAGAATTGGATACAAGAGATGAACTAGGGTTTGGAGATGAGATGGTGCTGGTGAAGATGTTGATGGAGATTGCCCTCTCCTGATGAGAGGAGCGTTGGTGATGACGATGGTGATGATTTCCCCCTCCCGGAGGGAAGTATCCCCGGCAGAACAGCTCTGCCGGAGCTCTAGATTGGTTCCGCCTCGTGGCGGCGGAGTCTCATCCCGAAAAGTTCCTTCTGATTTTTTTCTCATCGAAAGACTTCATATAGGAGAAGATGGACGTCGGAGAGCCACCAAGGGGCCCATGAGGTAGGGGGGCGCGCCCTAGGGGGGGCGCCCCCCACCCTCGTGAGCAGGGTGTGGGCCCCCTAGCCTTCATCTTTGGCGAGGATTTTTCCTTATTTATTTTAAGATGTTCCGTGGAGTTTCAGGACTTTTGGAGTTGCGCAGAATAGGTCTCTAATATTTGCTCCTTTTCCAGCCCAGAATTCCAGTTGTCGGCATTCTCCCTCCTTATGTAAACCTTGTAAAATAAGAGAGAATAGCCATAAGTATTGTGACATAAGGTGAAATAACAGTCCATAATGCAATAAATATCGATATAAAAGCATGATGCAAAATGGACGTATCAACAACCCACCTCCGAAGCCTTTGAGAGAGAGATCCTTGCGAGGACAAAACCCAAAACACCTAGAGCCAAAGAGCGTTAGGCATCACTAAAGTCATTGTGTTTTCGTGTGACCTGAAGACTTGTTACACTTGAAGACTGTGAATCCTCCAGCCGGTTAGGCGTCATGTTTTGAGCATCCAAGAGTCATTTTGGATCGCCGGTGAACGAAGTTTGTGAAGGTTTGGAAGTCTACCTTGAAGACTTACCAGAGTGATTGGGTGAGGACTGGGTGTCCTTAGCTCAAGGGGAATAAGGTGAAGACGCGGTCTTCTGAGTTCAATCTCAGCCTCCCTAACCAGACATACAATTGTCACAATAACTGGAACTGGTCTACCAAATCCTTGTCTTCACCAAGCAACTGGTTCTATCCTCCACTTCCTTTACTTTTTAGTTTGTCTTCATGAAGTCATTGCTTGCCTGTCTGATCTGATTGACTTCATTGTGTGAAGACTTTTACCTGTTTGGCTTTATACCGTCTTCCATTCTGATCCATACTACCTAGCTGCTGAGAGTCTTCGTACTTGCACTATATTGCTTACTTGACTATGGCTTTTCTAGTGTAGTCTATGTTCCGCTGCATATCAATAGGTTCATTTCATCTGTTTGTCTTCAAAGACCTCATTCTTTGAAGACTTACATAAAAACGCCTATTCACCCCCCTCTAGTCGATAACTAGGACTTTCAATTGGTATCAGATCAAGGTGCTCCCTTGTTATGTGTGATTTGGTTTAACCACCGGGAGTTTTAGCTATGTCGATTGCAGGGATAATCAAGGTCTCCGCTGCATGCCCAGTCTTCGATGGCACTGGTTACCCCTACTGGAAGAATAAGATGCGCATGCATCTTGAAGCCATTGACATTGACCTCTGGTATGTCGTCAAGACAGACGTTCCCAAGGTCGGTGAAGGTGTCACCATTGCTGATTTCAAGAGGTTCACTCAACTGGACTCGACCGCCAAGAACATCATCTATGGTCATCTGACCAAAGGATAGTATGGCCGTGTGTGTGCACTAGAAACTGCGAAGCTAGTTTGGGACTGGCTGTCCAAAGGTCAATGAAGGCGTCTCAGCTTGGAGAGACTCAAGGATTGATGTTCTTCGCAATCTCTTCAACCGCTTCAAGAGAAACGACAATGAGAATGTCCAGCTCACATTTGATTGCCTCACTGATATCACAAATGAGCTTCGTGCTCTTGGCGCCACTGAGATCACCAAGCACGAAATCGTGAAGAAGCTTCTGAGATCACTTGACAGCTCATTTGACACCCTTGCCCTGATGATACAAGAACGTCTTAACTTCAAAGATCTTGATCCGTCTGACATACTTGAGAGGCTCAACACACATGAGTTCCAACTATCTGAGAAGAGAGACATCTATGGCCCGAACTATGGCTGAACTCATGCTCTGAAGGCAAAGGCTGTTTCCTCATCTAAAGAAGAATCTGACTGCAGTTATGAGGATCCTGAAGACATTGGAAAGGAACTAGCTATGCTCGTGAAGAAGTTCCAGAAGTTCTCCCAAAAGAATCGCTTCGGAAAGTCTTCAAGATCCAACTCAACAAATGATGAGGCTTCCTCTTGTGATCACAAGAAGAGAACATGCCACAAATGCAAGAAGCCAGGCCACTACATCTCTGATCATCCTCAATGGTACAAGGAATCTAAGAAGAAGAAGAAGAAAAGCAAGGAATATGATTCTGTTGACAAGAAGAAGAAGAAATCCTCCAAATCTTCTTAAAAGTCTTCATCAAAGTCTTCATCTCACAAGAATAGCTCATCTAGCAAGGCCCGTGCATTCGTTGGAAAGGAAATGGATTCAGATGAGGAGTCTGCTTCTGAGGAGGCGGAGGTGGAGTCTGATTCAGGCGTGGCAAGCCTGGCTCTAGCTTCAGCATTCATCGCCAAGTCCATCTTCAACACTGAAGACAATGGTCACGTCGCCAACACTGAAGCCGATGATGAGGACGAGTCTGCTCCGACCTACTGCTTCATGGCACGAGGTGCCAAGGTAAAGGTCTCCAACCGAAAATCAAAGGCTTCATGCGCTAATGTTGGGGACCTAAAACATCTTGTGGGATGCAAGATAAAGTGTCAAAATGGTCTTACTATGTATTTCGTCCCAGGGTTTCTTGACAAACATCCTATCTACCCTAACAAGGATCTGAACTTTGATAGTATGCTTGTTCATCAAATGTTTATGCTTCACACTTCTCTTTGTGAAGCCTATCCCCCTAACTACATTGTAGGTTATGACTCCAAAGGCTACTGAATGGATTATGGACAGTGGATGCACTAACCACATGACTGGTGATCGAAGTCTTCTTATGGATTCAACCCTACGTCCGTCTGACAAGAGTCACATCACATTTGCTGACACTGGTAAAATCAAGTTATTGGGCCTAGGTAGAGTTGCAATCTCAAAGGATCGGCACATGGATAAAGTGATGCTTGTTGAATCCCTTGGTTTCAACTTAATGTCTGTCTCAATGCTTTGTGATCTGAACATGATTGTGATATTTGGAAAATATCCTTGCCTTGTTCTTATGGAATCTGACAAATCTCTAGTCTTCGAAGGCTATCAAAGAGACGATATGTATATGGTAGATTTCTTCACAGGACCACAGCTAGCCGTATGTCTTCTAGCAAAAGCTTCAGAGTATTGGCTCTGGCATCGGAGGCAAGGGCATGCGGGAATGAGGAACTTGCACACTCTTGTGAAGAAGAAGCATATCATAGGCATCGAGGGCGTAAAGTTCAAGAAGGATCATCTGTGTGGTGCCTATGAAGCCGGGAAGATGACAAGGGCAAAGCATCCCTCGAAGATAATCATGACGACAACATGCCCCTTCAAGCTACTTCACATGGACTTATTTGGCCCTACTCATTACTCTACCCTTACTACCACTGACTGCCTCTATGGCTTCGTCATTGTTGATGATTGCTCAAGATACACATGGGTGCTGATACGTCTCCAACGTTACTATAATTTTTGATTGTTTCATGCTATTATATTATCTGTTTTGGATGTTTAATGGGCTTTGTTATGCACTTTTATATTATTTTTGGGACTAACCTACTAACCAAAGGCCCAGTGCAAATTGTTGTTTTCTTTGCCTATTTCAGTGTTTCGCAGAAAAGGAATACCAAACGGAATCCAAACGGAATGAAACCTTCGGGAGAGTAATTTTTGGAACAAACGCAATCCAGGAGACTTGGAGTGGATGTCAAGGAAGCAACGAGGCGGCCACGAGGTAGGAGGGCGCACCCAGGGGGTAGGCGCGCCCCACCCTCGTGGGCCCCTCGTGACTCAACCGACCTACTTCTTTCGCCTATATATACTCATATACCCTGAAAAAATCCGTGAGCACCACGAAACCCTATTTCCACCGCTGCAACCCTCTGTACCTGTGAGATCCCATCTTGGGGCCTTTTTCAGCGCTCCGTCGGAGGGGGAATTGATCACAGAGGGCTTCTACATCAACACCATAGCCTCTCCGATGATGTGTGAGTATTTTACCACAGACCTTCGGGTCCATAGTTATTAGCTAGATGTCTTCTTCTTCTCTCTTTGGATCTCAATACAAATTTCTCCTTGATTCTCTTGGAGATCTATTCGATGTAATTCTTTTTGCGGTGTGTTTGTCGAGATCCGATGAATTGTGGGTTTATGATCAAGATTATCTATGAACAATATTTGATTCTTCTCCGAATTCTTTTATGCATGATTTAATATCTTTGCAAGTCTCTTCGAATTATCAGTTTGGTTTGGCCTACTAGATTGATCTGTCCTGCAATGGGAGAAGTGCTTAGCTTTGGGTTCAATCTTGTGGTGTCCTTTACCAGTGAAAGCAGGGGCAGCAAGGCACATATTGTATTGATGCCATCGAGGATAAAAATATGGGGTTTATATCATATTGCTTGAGTTTATCCCTCTACATCATGTCATCTTGCCTAATGTGTTACTCTGTTCTTATGAACTTAATACTCTAGATGCATGCTGGATAGCGGTCAATGTGTGGAGTAATAGTAGTAGATGCAAAATTGTTTCGGTCTACTTGTCGCAAACGTGATGCCTATATACATGATCATGCCTAGATATTCTCATAACTATGCGCTTTTCTATCAATTGCTCGATAGTAATTTGTTCACCCACCGTAGAATTTGCTATCTTGAGAGAAGCCACTAGTGAAACCTATGGCCCCCGGGTCTATCTTCCATCATATTATTTTCCTATCTACTTGTTATTTATGCCGCCTTTTATTTTGCAATCTTTATTTTCCAATCTATACAACAAAGTACCAAAAATACTTATCTTATTATCTTTATCAGATCTCACTTTTGCAAGTGGCCGTGCAAGGATTGATGTCGGTGTCAAAACCGGCGGATCTCGGGTAGGGGGTCCCGAACTGTGCGTCTAGGCCGGATGGTAACAGGAGACAAGGGACACGAAGTTTTACCCAGGTTTGGGCCCTCTCGATGGAGGTAAAACCCTACGTCCTGCTTGATTAATATTGATGATATGGGTAGTACAAGAGTAGATCTACCACGAGATCGAGGAAGCTAAACCCTAGAAGCTAGCCTACGGTATGATTGTTGATGTGTATGTTGTCCTACGGACTAAAACCCTCCGGTTTATATAGACACCAGATAGGGTTAGGGTTACATAGAGTCGGTTACAATGGTAGGAGATCTTCATATCTGTATCGCCAAGCTTGCCTTCCACGCCAAGGAAAGTCCCTTCCGGACGCGGGACGGAGTCTTCAATCTTGTATCTTCATAGTCCAGGAGTCCGGTTGAAGGTATAGTCCAGCTATCCGAACACCCCCTAATCCAGGACTCCCTCAGTAGCCCCCGAACCAGGCTTCAATGATTATGAGTCCGGCGCGCAGATTGTCTTCGGCATTGCAAGGTGGGTTCTCCTCCAAATTTTGTGTACCTATTTGAATAAAGTCCTGTTTCTTGTAGATGTTGTGCTCCTTGGCTTCTACGCCCAATAATGGCCGCTTCCCACGTGTCAAACGAATATGAAAAGTCTGAGTGTTTTTACATTCACACCCCTAGCCGCATAAATGAGCTGCCCTATTTAAGGGGACGAGGATTTAGATCCAATCCACACCTTCTCCCCTCCGCGAGTGTTCATCAGAGCGCATCCGACAAGGGTCCATTCCACCATGGCCAGCCGTCGCAACTCCTCCCCTCGCCCTTCCAGCCCTAAGCCTGGATATTGGGAGAGATGTTCCACCCCGCATAGCGAGCTAGTTACGCTCCAGACCAAGGGATTTCTCCCCCCGGCCTATATGGTCCTGGTTCGAGCAGGTCTTGCCGTCTACAACGGCGGAGAGCAAGCAGAGAATGCCCCTAATCCCTCCAAAGGAGAGCGGGTGTGCCTTGTCCCTTACTTAATAAGGGGGCTCGGATTTCCAATCCACCCATTTCTCTAGGGGCTGCTGGAGTTCTACGGCCTCCAGCTACATCATCTCACGCCTGCCTCAATATTGCATATCACGGGCTTTGTAGCCCTCTGCAAGCTGTTCTTGGGTGTCGAAGCTCATTTCGGACTGTGGAAGGAGCTATTTTTCCTCGTGCCCTGTTCCAAGAAGGGGTCGATGTATCAAGTGGGCGGAGCCGAAGTGTGGCGCATCGCCGGGACCGGATATCTGTCCGGAACCCCAAAGAAGGCGTCCGAAGACTGGCCCTCGGAATGGTTCTATATAGAAGACGTCCCGTTGCCGGATCCTGTCCGGATCGGCCTCCCTGAATTCAATAGTGCTCCCTTAAATAAGCGCCTAAGTTGGCGCCCACGGAGCCCTCAGAGGAAAAGTGACAGGGACATCATTTACCTGATGGGCCGAATAAGATTGTTAGCCCATTCCGGACTCACCATGATCAGGGTTATGGCCGAATGCATTATGCGGGGGTGCAGCCGCTTCAGTATAGAAGCCACCCCATGTGGGACTTCAACGGGGAGGACGACGCCACCCGCTACGGTCGTAAGGGGCCGGATTTAGCTGCCGCTCTACTAAAGATCTTGTCCACTTTGTATAAGGGAGAAGAGGAGGAATTTCTCCACGTTAACCCTCAGGGTGGATTCTCCATGCACAATCCCCCGAGCTGGGTAAGCGGCCGTATTTACTTGTCCATCCGTTTTGTATTCCCATTGTTAAATATTCAGTCTGACGATTTTAACGCAGGAACTGCGCCGAGCTGTTAAGGAAGTAAGCAGCCCTCCTCCACAACCCGGGGACCCAGGACGGTCCCTTGACCCGGCCTCTCAAGAGGATCCGGACATATCTGTGGAGCTGATTGATGGAGTGTTCCATCAATTGAGCGAGGACAATGCCTTGGTGGCCATTACGGCCGATTACCCAGGGCTAATCATGACGCCCCAGGTACCTGAGATCGAAGTCCCAGTACCCCGAATAGGTGTCCGCCCACTCGTGTTCAGTTTCCTGATCGCAACCGAACTTTGCAGGGGAGGTTTTTAAGGCAGAAGGCCGAACCTGCGGCGACAAGCCAACGAGGGGCCATAGGGCCCCGTGGGCCAAAAAGAAGTGCAGTCCGGACCGAGGCGTCATCGCAAAGGCATGGCGCGCCCCCTTATCCCAGGTGTTATACCTTCAAGGCACATTGATACTCGTGCTCTCTTCAGGACAAAGAGACCTCGCCGGACTATACCCGGAGAGGCTGCCAATCGCGCCTCCACCAGCCAGGCTCCAAAGCCTGGTCTGGAGGCGGAGGCAAACGCAAGGCGTGCTCCAGACGCTCCTCCGACGGAGGATGTGGACGGGTTGTCTGCCACCAACTTTGAGGTGGAGAGTGCCATGAACCACAAGCGTCGCCGGACAATTCTTCGCGACGCTTGTTTCTCCCAAGGGGCGTTAGATGCCTTCAACTCGGGAGATGCGCACCTCCGTGCCGCTCAAAATGGTCTAGCCAGAGCCACGGAGCAATATGTAAAAGACATACGGGTAAGAAATTTTTGGTAATTATATATATAGCAGTAGCCCCCGAGACTTGAAACAGTTAGAATAACTGATTTAAGGATCTTTTGATATGCAGGTTCTTACAGAAAAGAATTCCCTACTGTCCAAGGAGCTGGAAGAGTGCAAAGCCCAACTGGAGGCCGCACTAGCCGCGGCAGGGGAGCCTAAGGAGACCCCCTCTGGTAATATACACATCGAAAGATAAGTATTTTGCGAAGCACGGCTTTGGTGCGAATCTGACAAATGAAATTGCAGATGGCGCCGGATTGAATCCGGAAAGGCAACACCTCCTACGCCAGCTAAAGGCTGGTGAGAGGGTGCTGCTAAAGGTGATGGGGGAGAAGAACAATCTCCAAGATGCCAACACCAAGCTGGGCGTCGAGCTGAAAGATGTTCGTGTCCAGCTGTCAGACTCCGTGAAGGAGAATCAGCGTTTCGGCGCGGCATATTTAGTAAGTGCTTGAACGAACCTTTTGAAAGAAAGTTTGGTGGGGAAGTCGACTAACAGAGCAATTTCTGTAGGTGTGCTAACAGGTCGTCCTGCAGAGGAGATGCCCGATTCTATGGGTGACCTTCTTCCCGAGCTCTCGCAACTGCTCGATCGAGTTCGGCAGGCGATGCGAGGCGTCGCCCAGGCCCTGTGGCCATCCGTCTCCATGCCCGAAGGTCTTGGAGAGCTTGCGGAGAAGCTAAAGGGAGCACGGCGGCGCTTTCGATTGTGGAAGATATCAGCCTGCCATCAAGGCGCTAGGGAGGCCTGGGCCATGGTGAAGACGCGGTACGCAAAGGCTGACCCCAACCACATGGCCGAGGTCGGTCCTGTAGGGCCCGATGGGAAGGAGATCCCTGTAAGCTTAGTATACGGCCAAGTAGAGTTGGCCGCAAAGTATTCCCAGCAGGACTGTAAATTAGACAGCCTATTAGATGGTATTGAAGAGGAATACAACCAGTCAAAATGACTATGTAATTTAATTGACATTTATAATGCCTTCTAGCCGGATTGTAGACCATTTGTCATGGCCGACCTTTTCGCTTCAGCCTCGGGACCTGACGGTCCGGAGTGTGTCGGAATTCCCCTTGCAGTTATATAGGAACCGGGGAATGCATGGAGACCAGGCGTAGGGGTCATTAGGGCGTGAACAGACAAGTGCCCGACTAGGTATGTTATATTACATGGTTAGTAAGAAACATCTTCCAAGGAGAATAGTTCCGTTAGGGGTTCCTTTCCCTGGGAGGCATGCCCTAAGGTGCATGTCCATGCTGTGAAAAGAAATGCAAGAAAAACATCTGGGGGCGTATAGATAAAAATAAAAGAAGATCATCTTTAGTTCACCGACCGAATATTCCCTTAAGAACGCTAGCTTTCGGCTTCACCCAGTCTGAGGTACACGTCCGGCTGACCCGGCAGTAACAATCGCAGAGGTGCTCCCTTTACCACCTAGCCAAACAATCGGGAACGTAGGGGTAAGCACAGGAGCTAGGCAACCCAGCTTGGCCAAAACTTAAGTCATATCGATGCAGATAATGGTGAATAAAAGGTACATGCGGAAGTGTGACACATGTGTTGGGCATGAAGCCCGTATGAATAAGCTTCTGTTCAAAGAAGCCCCCAGGTTTAATGAGCGCGGATAGCGCGTCACTTTATGAGCCTTTAGAGGCTATAAGAGAGGGAGAGAGAGAGAAGAAGAGAAATGTAAGACAGAAGGTATAAAAAATGGACAAAGGAAGGAGACGAACACAGAGTCCGGCGCTAGGCGTAGAATCTTCGGAGACGGGCTGCGTTCCATGGGTTTGGCTCGAGTCGGTTATCCGATGCATCCCACAGGCGGTACGCTCCACCAGTCAGGACTTGGTCAATTATGAAGGGACCTTCCTACTTGGGCTTGAGTTTGTCCTTTTTCTTGTCCGGTAGTCGTAGAACTAATTCGCCAACGTTGTAATTTTTGGCCCGTACTTCTCTGCTTTGGTATCTTCGAGCCTGCTGTTGATACAATGCGGAACGGGCTTTTGCCACGTCACGCTCCTCCTCCAATGCGTTCAAGCTGTCCTGCCGATCGAGCTCGGCTTCTCTTTCTTCGTACATGCGCACTCGAGGTGAGTCATGAATTATGTCGCAAGGCAAAACTGCCTCTGCGCCGTACACCATAAAGAATGATGTGTATCCGGTGGTGCGATTCGGTGTGGTCTACAGCCCCCAGAGTACGGAGTCGAGCTCCTCTACCCAGTGCGTGTTAGATTCCTTGAGGGACCGCACTAATCTGGGTTTGATGCCGCTCATGATAAGACCATTTGCACGTTCGACCTGGCCGTTAGTTTGTGGGTGATAGACGGAAGCATAATCGAGCTTGATGCCCATGTTTTTGCACCAGAGTTTTACCTCGTCGGCCATGAAGTTCATGCCGTTATCAGTGATGATGCTATGGGGGACGCCGTAACGGTGTACAACCCCGGATATAAAGTCTATCACCGGTCCGGATTCGGCCGTCTTAACAGGCTTGGCTTCTATCCATTTGGTGAACTTATCCACCATGACCAGTAAGTATTTTTGCTTGTGGGTTCCGCCTTTAAGGGGTCCAACCATGTCAAGCCCCCAGACCGCGAAGGGCCAAGTAATGGGGATGGTTTGGAGGGCGGTGGGTGGCATAGGCTTTGGTTTGCAAAGAGCTGGCAACCGGTGCATCGTTGGACTAAGTCCTGAGCGTCTGCCCAGGCCGTCGGCCAATAAAAGCCTGTACGGAAGGCCTTGCTTACAAGGGACCGGGCTGCAGCGTGATGACCGCCGAGTCCGGCATGAATTTCAGCAAGGAGATTCCGCCCCTCCTCTTTGGAGATGCACCTTTGAAGGACTCTGGTAGTGCTTTTCTTATAAAGCTCTCCCTCGTGGACTCTGTAGGCTTTGGATCGCCGCACTATGCAGCGTGCCTCATTTTGGTCCTCGGGGAGTTCCTGCCTAGTAAGGTAGGCGAGGAATGGTTCTGTCCACGGGGCGATGACGGCCATTATTACGTGGGATGAAGGTGTTATTTCATTGGCAGAGCCTCCGATTGTGTCAGAATGTTCGGTGTCGGGCGGTGCGGTTGGGTCCGGGCTGTTATTGTCCGGCTCCCCTTCCCACGCTACGGATGGCTTGAACATCCGTTCCAAGAAGATGTTGGGGGGGGGACTACATCGCGTTTTGCGCCGATGCGTGCCAGGACATCTGCCGCCTGATTATTTTCCCGGGCTATATGGTGAAATTCAAGCCCCTCGAACCGAGCTGACATTTTTAGGACGGCGTTGCGGTAAGCTGCCATTTTTGGATCCTTGGCATCGAAGTCTCCATTTATTTGGGATATTGCGAGGTTCGAGTCCCCGCACACCTCTAGGCGTTGGATGCCCATGGATACTGCCATCCGGAGACCATGTAAAAGGGCCTCATATTCGGCTGCATTGTTGGAGTCCGTGTACATAATCTATAGTACGTATTGAACTGTGTCACCTCTGGGGGACGTCAAAACGACGCCAGCCCCCAGTCCCGCCAACATCTTGGAGTCGTCGAAATGCATGATCCAATTTGAATATGTGCCGTACTCTTTAGGGAGTTCGGCCTCCGTCCATTCTACGACAAAGTCGGCCAGGACTTGTGACTTGATGGCTCGTCGTGGCTTATAAGTTATGTCGAACGGGAGGCGCTCGATGGCCCATTTCGCAATCCGTCCCGTTGCGTCATGGTTGTTTATAATATCGTTAAGTGGTACTTCCGAGGCTACTGTTATTGAACACTCTTGAAAGTAGTGTCGTAGCTTCCAGGATGCCATGAATACCGCGTACGCAATCTTTTGATAATGCGGGTACCGTGATTTGCAGGGAGTGAGGACAGTGGACACATAATAGACCGGCTTTTGAAGGGGGAATTTGTGTCCGTCCGCTTCTCGTTCGACGACGAGCACTGCGCTTACAACCTGATGTGTTGCTGCAATGTATAATAGCATTGGTTCGCCAATGTTTGGCGCGGCCAGGACTGGGTTTGTTGCCAGTATGGCTTTTATTTCGTCGAGTCCGGCCATGGCTGCGTCCGTCCATTTGAAGTGTTCGGTGCACTAAAGGAGGCGGTAAAAGGGTAGGGCCTTTTCTTCCAAGCGGGAGATAAAGCGGCTTAGAGCCGCCACGCATCCGGTTAACTTTTGTATTTGTTTGAGGTCCTTTGGGATATCCAGTTGCGACAGAGCTCGGATCTTGGCTGGATTTGCTTCAATTCCTCTACCGGATACAATGAAGCCCAAGAGCTTTCCGGCTGGAACGCCAAAAATGCATTTTTCCGGGTTGAGCTTGATGTCGTATGTACAGAGGTTATCAAATGTGAGCCTCAAGTCGTCTACTAGAGATTCAACATGTCTTGTTTTGACGACCACATCATCTACATAGGCCTCCACTGTTTTGCCGATCTGGCTTGCCAGACATGTCTGAATCATGCGCTGATATGTTGCGCCGGCGTTTTTGAGCCCGAAGGGCATCGTGTTGAAGCAGAATGGCCCGTATGGTGTGATATATGCCGTTGCGGCTTGGTCTGGTTCTGCCATCTTGATTTGATGGTAGCTAGAATATGCGTCGAGGAAACACAACGAATCGTGTCCTGCGGTAGCGTCGATAATTTGATCGATGCGGGGGAGGGGGAAGGGATCCTTTGGGCAAGCCTTGTTAAGGTCTTTAAAAATCAACACACAGGCGCCAGGATTTGTCCTTCTTTGGTACCATCACCAGGTTTGCTAGCCAGTCCGGATGTTTTATATCTCTGATGAATCCGGCCTCCAATAGCTTTGTTAGCTCCTCTCCCATGGCCTGTCTCTTAGGTTCGGAAAAATGCCGAAGAGCCTGTTTGACAGGTTTGAATCCTGTTTGGATATTTAAGCTGTGCTCGGCCAGCCTGTGTGGGATTCCTGGCATGTCTGAAGGGTGCCAGGCGAAAATGTCCCAGTTCTCTCGTAGGAATTCTCACAATGCGGCGTTGACATCAGGGTTTAACTGGGCCCCGATGGAAGCTGTTTTATTGGGGTCCGTTGGATGGACTTGGAATTTGACTATTTCGTCTGCCGGTTTAAAGGAGGTGGACTTGGATATTTTGTCGAGTACCACATCGTCCCTATTCACCATAGAGCGTAGCACAGTCAGCTCCTCAGCCGCTAGGGCTTCGGATAGTGCCTCGAGGGCCAGTGCGGCTGTCTTGTTTTCGGCGCGGAGTGCTATGTCCGGATCACTAGCCAGAGTAATGATCCCGTTACGCCCGGGCATCTTGAGCTTCATGTACCCGTAATGGGGTATTGCTTGGAAGATTGTAAGCGCTTCCCGCCCTAGCAGAGCGTGATAACCGCTCCTGAACGGAGCCACCTGGAACGTGACCTCTTCAGACCTGTAATTATCCGGCGTGCCGAACACCACATCTAGTGTGATTTTTCCTGTACAGCGCGCTTCCCGACTGGGGATTATTCCTCTAAAGGTTGTGCTGCTTCGCTCAATGCGGTTCCAGTCTATTTCCATTTTTTGAAGAGTCTCCTCGTAAATGAGGTTCAATCCGCTGCCGCCGTCCATGAGTACATTGGTAAGACGGAAGCCGTCCACTATTGGACTAAGGACCAATGTGGCTGGTGCTCGGGCTGTTCGGAATTTAGGTTCATCACTGGCGTTAAAGGTAATAGCCGTGTCACTCCATGGGTTTATTGTTGCTACTTGGTAGACTTCGACAAGGCTGCGGAGTGTCCTTTTCCGCATATTATTTGATGTGAAAGTCTCGAAGATTGTTGATACCGTATTGGTGTCTCTGGGGTGGCTTTCTGTGGCCTCCGGAATTAGGAGATTTTCGCCAATTTTGGCCACCTGCCGGAGTATCCAACATGCTCTGAGGCTGTGAGTTGGTGTGGCATCCTCTGTACTATGAATTTTACAGGGTCCATTAAGCCACCCTTCCAGTACGGTTCCATGCCCTGTAGAGGGTTTTTGCTTTTTAGTGCTTGACCCGGGTGACTGGTGATGATGCACCCTTTTATTTCGGACTGGGTTTGTATTCAGGGCCGGATTGTCCCAAAATTTTATTTCGGTTTTCCAGGCGCTTTCCATCGCACAGTACTTTCGTACAATGGACGCCAAGTCAGTGAAGCGTGTAATATCACGGCGACTTATGGCGTTGAGTATTCCCTTGTCCGTGCAATTATTGCAGAAGATTGAGATTGCGTCTTCCTCGCGGCAGTCCCTTAGCCTGTTCTTAACTAGGAGGAATCTGGCCCGGTAATGATGTACTATTTCATCGGGTTCTTGCCTGATTTTGGATAGATCGCTTATGTTGGGGTGGGTGGGTGGAATTAAATCCGAAGCCTCACCCCATCTAAGGCTCAGAGGCCGAGGAATTTCCAAACTCGAAAATTTGGATTCCTGGATGTTGTCTAATGAATCCGGCCCATCGCCTGACTCTAAGTTCAGGTCTTGAGTGATATCCTCCCCTCCGCAGGTATCCGTCTTGGAGGGATCGGGAATCCGGACATAGCGAGTCCTTAAGATAGATGAAGGGTCGCCGCACTGTCCCTCTACCACGGCAACGTGATGGGTGACTTGGGGAGAGTTAATCTCTCTCAGATCGGTTTTAGGCCCAATCTGGTCGTAATCCGTAGCGACTCCCAGGGCGGCGAAGTGATCCAAGAGCTCATTTATGGAGGAAAGCTCTATTGGATCTAACTGCTCGGCGAGTGAGTGATATCCTCCCCTCCGCGGGTATCCGGCTTGGAGGGATCGGGAATCCGGACATAGCGAGTCCTTAAGATAGATGAAGGGTCGCCGCACTTTCCCTCTACCACGGCAACGTGATGGGTGACTTGGGGAGAGTTAATCTCTCTCAGATCGGTTTTAGGCCCAATCTGGTCGTAATCCGTAGCGACTCCTAGGGCGGCGAAGCGATCCAAGAGCTCATTTATGGAGGAAAGCTCTATTGGATCTAACTGCTCGGCGAGTTCCGAGTTGACATGAAGATTGTTTTTGATGGCTCGAGAGGTCATCGTCGGCGCAGAAGCCGAACATGCGGTCATAAGAAAGCCACCTAACCGAAGGGTTTGGCCGACAGCCAAAGCTCCCTTAGCAACGGTGCCGTCTTTAAAGACGGGGCGAGGCATCCTTCCTGATGGCGACGACACAGAGGAACTCTCAATGAAAGCACCAATGTCGGTGTCAAAACCGGCGGATCTCGTGTAGGGGGTCCCGAACTGTACATCTAGGCCGGATGGTAACAGGAGACAAGGGACATGAAGTTTTACCCAGGTTCAGGCCCTCTCGATGGAGGTAAAACCCTACGTCCTGCTTGATTAATATTGATGATATGGGTAGTACAAGAGTAGATCTACCACGAGATCGAGGAAGCTAAACCCTAGAAGCTAGCCTACGGTATGATTGTTGATGTGTATGTTGTCCTACGGACTAAAACCCTCCGGTTTATATAGACACCGGATAGGGTTAGGGTTACATAGAGTCGGTTACAATGGTAGGAGATCTTCATATCTGTATCGCCAAGCTTGCCATCCACGCCAAGGAAAGTCCCTTCCGGACGCGGGACGGAGTCTTCAATCTTGTATCTTCATAGTCCAGGAGTCCGGATGAAGGTATAGTCCGGCTATCCGAACACCCCCTAATCCAGGACTCCCTCAATTGACAACCCCTTTATCGCGTTGGTTGCAAGGTTCTTATTTATTTGTGCAGGTACGAGGGACATGCATGTAGTCTCCTACTGGATTGATACCTTGGTTCTCAAAGACTGAGGGAAATACTTACGCTATTTTGTTGCATTACCCTTTCCTCTTCAAGGGAAAAACAACGCATGCTCAAGAGGTAGCAAGAAGGATTTCTGGTGCCGTTGCCGGGGAGGCTCACACCAAGTCAAGTCAAGATTTGATCTCCCGCCAACGTGTGGATTTCTGGCGCCGTTGCCGGGGAGATCTACGCAGAAGTCAAGACATACCAAGTACCCATCACAAACTCTTATCCTTCGCATTACAGTATTTGCCATTTGCCTCTCGTTTTCCTCTCCCCCACTTCTAAAACGATTTTCGAAAAACTTTTCCTTTTCTTTGCCTTCTTCCCGTATGTATCTTTGCTCGTGTTTCCATTTGCTTGCATCTTTGCTTGCTAAAAATCTATTGATATGGATCCACTTAAAGTGTTCTACTTGGATCATCTTCAATCCTTATGTGCTCATGCTGAAACCCCAACTAGCCTAGTTGATGGGAAATCTTTAGATGAGCATGCTTATTTTGTGCGTCTCCGTTTGTCTGAAAAAGGGAGACTCTTATGGGATCAAATAAATAGATTGTTGTGTTATGCTTGGAATCTTTGTGAAATTTATGATTTTACTTGTTCATCTAAGAACCCTAAAAAACACCCTCTAGCTACTACCATGAGGTCCTGTTCATCCAACCCCCAACAACGCTCACTGTTAATCAAGAGGCAGCAGGTTTGATCGGCTTCAGTTAGCAGCAGTAGCGAAGTAATTGCTCGATCGGTTTCAGTTAACAGCCTGGGATCGATCGATCGCTCGGGTTCAGTAACGCATAGCCTGCAGTGCAATCACTCGGGTTCAGTAAGCGAACGCCTCGCTCGGGTTCAGTTAGAGCCCAAAGCCTCGCACCCACGCGCCTACGTGTACGAGACAAACGCACAATCCCTCTGTGCATCGCTCGGCCCCGACCACCCACCGTAACCAGGATCTCCCCAATATTTTCCTCGCCCTCGCTTCTACCATGGTTTTTTCCGCCATGGACGGCCCAAAGAATGTCATGCAGTTGCATCTCCGGCCCGCCCAGGACGAAAAGCCCATTTTTTGTCATGATTTTTAGTCATAGAAGTAGGATCCCACCACATCTATGATGATACCGGGTTTTGTCACAATTATCGTCATAGAAGTGTCATAAGCATGACAGGAAAAAAATTCATTCGGCCCAAAATGTCATGGATGTGTCTTTTTTTGTAGTGTCATAAGGAAGACAATCAATAATAAATCATGCTCCAACTTCATAGCATAACAAGAGACTATCCATGCATGCTTCGGGAATCTCAAACCTTAACACCGATATTCTTACTAACCACAACCGTTTACTAGTACCTCCCACATATTCCATCTCCATATCGCGAAACTATTGCAAGAAATCAAACATATCATATTCAGTGATTCACAAGTTTTATGTAGGATTTTATGACCAACCATGCAATTGACCAATTCCTTTTGACTCTCTAAATAGATATAAGTGAAGCATGAGAGTTTAATTCTTTCTAAAACAGATCATGCTCTAACAAATATAAGTGAAGCAAAAGAGCATTCTACAAACAACAGTTTTCTATGTGAAGAGAAACAGGAAATCCAAACTTCAAATGATATAAGTGAAGCACATGAAGCATTCTATAAAGCCACACTCAAAAGATATAAGTGAAGTGCAATGAGCATTCTATAAATCAACCATGGACTATCTGATACGAGCATGGTGCATAAAATAAAAGTAAAAACTAAGTGCAAAAGACGCTCCAAGATTTACGCATATCACGTGAACGAAACGAAGACGAAAACATACCGATACTTGTTGAAGAAAGATGGGGTGCCTTCCAAGGCATCCCCAAGCTTAGATGCTTGATTCTCCTTGAATATTTACTTGGAGTGCCTTGGGCATCCCCAAGCTTGAGCTCTTGCCCCTCTTCCTTCTCCTCATATCGAGACCTCCTCCATCTTTGATCACTTCATCCACACAAAACTCAACAGAAAGCTCGGTAAGATCCATTAGTATAATAAAGCAAATCACTACTCTAAGTAATGTTGCAAACCAATTAATTTTTTGCATTGTAGCTACTGTATTATAACTTTTCCATGGCTTATACCACCGATAGAATCGATAGTTTCATCAAAACAAGCAAAACAATGCATTAAAAATAGAATCTGCCTTAAACATGATTGTCTGTAGTAATCTAAACATTCACCATACTTTTGGTACTCCAAAAATTCTGAACAATTAGGACAAAATAAAAAATTTGTATAGAAAGACTGTGAAAAAAGTTTCAGAAAATTTAGACATTCCAGTAAAACATGTAAAAACATGCACTACAGCCAAAGTTTCTGTTATTGCACCGAACATACCAACAAGCAATCTACTCATCCTAAAGGCAAATCTTGGCAAATTATTTTTATAATACAGTGGAATTGTACAAGGGGATAATTATTTTTGCGAGAACTTTCGTGAAAAATTCTACATTGTTTCCATGAGCATGAACACAAGTGTTCAAGGTCGACCCTCACTTCACCAATGCATCACCTTTCAATCGCTTCTCTTTTTGAAAAAGTTTTTAGGTTCCCCTCTATATTTTTTTGTTTTTAAACATTATAAAAGCACTAAACAGAAATAAATGACTCTCTAAAACTTCTGGGTTGTCTCCCTGGCAGTGTTTTCTTTAAAGCCATTAAGCTAGGCATAAAGTGCTCAAGTAATGGATCCACCCGGATCCCAAGGTATATCAAAGCCAATTTTAATTAACAATGATTTGGCATTTAGTAGTGAGCACAAAGCAACATATATCATGCAATGACGAAGTCTAACTCTCTTCCTATGCATTGGCATGTCATAAAAGAACAATTCATGCACATCAAGTAAAGGCCAATGCATAGTATAAGAAGTTTCTTGCAATTTTATCGTATCGGAAACATAAAGAGGCGGAGATGTAGTTCCTCTCTCATAATAATTGCAAGTAGGAGCAACAAGCACATGCATATCATATTCATCAAAATTATCATGTGCGACGATAAAAGACAACCCATCAATGTAATCCTTAATAAGAGCAAACTTCCCCGATACAGTGTAGTTTGGAGCATTCAAAAAGATAATAGGACTATCATGTGTGGGTGCAACAGCAACAATTTCGATCTCAACATAAGGAACTATAGCAAGTTCATCTCCATAAGCATAATTCATATTTGCATCATGGCCACAAGCATAGCAATCCAAGCATAGCAATTCAAAAAGATAAGAGGAAGATATAAGGTGGCTTATGTGTGAAAGAGTGATGTCTACTACGCAACTTTATTCTTGTAGACACGTGTTGGGCCTCCAAGCGCAGAGTTTTGTAGGACTGCAGCAATTTTCCCTCTAGTGGATGACCTAAGGTTTATCAATCCGTGGGACTAGGGATGGCAATTTTATCCATGGATCTGGATACCCATGGATACCCGACCCAGTTGGGCAAGGGTATGGAGCACATCTCTGCCCATGAGTTCGTGGATATGGATACCCACAAACAGCTGGGTTGGGCACGGTTATAGTTTGTGCTCCATGGATATCCAATGGATACCCGTATGACATGTGGGGCCATATGCCAATGACAGTAGAAAGAACAAATCAATGGGAAATGGCAGGCAATATGCAACTGGTGCCATAAGCTATATGCTGCAAAATCAACCTCTGGTATGTCACACTTAAGGACTCATTGTATTACTTGTTGCCTACTTATGCATTTAGCTTATGTTGACATTTGTGAGTAAATGATGTTGAGTTAATTTGATCTTTGGGAAGGCTTCATGCTGACTTTTCTATGCCCGTGGAGCTCCATGGATATGTGGGTATCCAACGGGTTTGGGCATGGGCACAAGTTGTGCCCATGGATAATTTGGTCGATGGGCAGAGCATAGGAAGATGGGTCATGGGCTGGATTTGGACCAGCTCCACCTGCCCCAAACCCAACCCATTGCCATCCCTACGTGGGAGGCATAGGATGAAGATGGTCTCTCTCAAACAACCCTGCAACCAAATAATAAAAATTCTCTTGTGTCCCCAACACACCAAATACAATGGTAATTTGTATAGGTGCACTAGTTTGGCGAAGAGATGGTGATACAAGTGTAATATGGATAGTAGATATTGGTTTCTGTAATAAGAACAAATAAAAACAGCAAGGTAGCAATTGATAAAACGGAGCACAAACGGTATTGCAATGCTTGAAAATGAGGCCTACGGTCCATACTTTCGCTAGTGCAATCTCTCAACAATGCTAATATAATTGGATCATATAACCATCCCTCAATGTGCGTTGAAGAATCACTTCAAAGTTCCTATCTAGCGGAGAGCATAAGAAGAAATCGTTTGTAGGGTACGAAACCACCTCGAAGCTATTATTTCCGATCGATCTATCCAAGAGTTCGTACTAAAATAACACCAAATAATTTCAGATTCATAATACTTAATCCAACACAGAGAACTTCAAAGAGTGCCCCAAGATTTCTACCAGGGAAACAAAGACAAGAACCTGCATCAACCCCTATGCGTAGATTACCCCAATCTCACCTCGGGAATCCGCGAGTTGATTGCCAAAACATAAATCAAGTGAATCAATAAAATACCCCTTGTCACCACGGGTATCCATATGCAAGACATATATCAAGTGCTCTCAAATCCATAAAAGTATTCAATCCGATAAAACAAAATATCAAAGGGAAAACTCAATTCATAACAAGATAGAGAGGAGGAAACACCATATGATCCGACTATATTAACAAATCCCGTGATACATCAAGATATTGACATCTCAAGAACACAAGAGAGAAAGATTAAACACATAGCTACTGGTACAAACCCTCAGCCCCGAGGGTGGACAACTCCCTCCTCATCATGGTGGTCACCGGGATGATGAAGACAGCCACCAGTGATGATTCCCCCCTCTGGCGGAGTGCCAGAACGGGGTCTAGGTTGGTTTTCGGTGGCTATAGAGGCCTGCGGCGGCGGAACTTCTGATCTAGGTTAACCCCGAGGGGTTTTGGAATACTTGGGAATTTATAGGGTAAAGAGGGGGTGCGGTAGGCCACCGAGGTGGGCACAACCCACCTGGGCGTGCGTGGGCCCCCAGGCGCGCCCTGGTGGGTTGTGCCCCCCTTGAGGCACCCCCAGGTGCTTCTCTAGCCCACTGGATGTCTTCTGGTCCATAAAAAATCCACAAAAAGTTTCGCAGTGTTTGGACTCCGTTTGATATTGATTTCCTGCGATGTAAAAAACAAGCAAAAATAGCAACTGGCACTGGGCACTGGTTCAATAGGTTAGTCCCAAAAAATGATATAAAGTTGCTATAAAATGATTGTAAAACATCCAAGAATGATAATATAACAGTGTGAATACTTCATAAATTATAGATACGTTGGAGACGTATCAGCATCCCCAAGCTTAATTCCTACTCGTCCTCGAGTAGGTAAATGATAAAATAAATAATTTATGAAGTGTGAATGCTAGCAAAGTGCACAAGTTTGATCAATGAAAATTTCAATCACTTTTCCTAACATCATAACAGCAATTATTTTTCATAAAACTTCTCATGTTAAAGTAGCAACCAATTCACATGTTAAGGTTCAAACAATGAATTCTCTTGAAACTCAACAACCTATATTCTTAGTCACCAAACAATTGCAATTCACCCTATTCAACAGAGTCTAAGTAAGAGATCCACATACTAAACCATCATATAGTCTTCTATGATTGCTAACACTCACCGCATAAACATGAGCAAAAGGTTTCAACCGGACACATAGAAAGATAGGGGCTTATAATTTCGCCTCCCAACGTATTCACCTCAAGGGTGATGTCAACAATAATAACTCATACTACTCATACCCAACTGGATATATGTGCCTAGATCTTTCCTCACCACACGATGCTTGCCAAAAGAGAAAAATAAAAAAGGAATAGAGAGAAATACTTTGACTCTTGCATGAAAGTAAATACATAAAAGTAAAAGATATGCCCTTCGCGGAGGGAAGCAGAGGTTGCCATGCGCTTATTTGTTTGTATTCTCAACCCCTTAGTGCAAAATAACGTCACATTATATTGCCCCTTATGATAGCAACCTTTATTATGCAGTATGTCGCTTTTATTCTTTGCTATCACAAGTTCGTACAACGCTCAATTTTATCTTACACTAAATGATCTAACGCTTTTAGAAGCAATTTTAATTGCCTTATTGCACCGATAACAACTTACTTGAAGGATCTTACTCAATCCTTAGGTAGGTATGGTGGACTCTTGAAAATAATATTTGTGTTTAAGGGTTTTTGGATGCACAAGTAGTATCTCTACTTGGTGCAGAATTTTTGGCTAGCAAAGATGGGGGGCAAGCACCACATGTTGAAGGATCTATGACAATATAACTTCTATGTGAATATGAACAAACATAAATCATTACGTTGTCTTCCTTGTCCAACGTCAACAATTTTGGCATATAACATTTTGATGGGGACTCACAATCACAAAAGATTTCCAAGATAGTGTATTTGCATGTAAAAGTTCTCTTCCTTCTACTTATCATTCATGAATTGCTTGTATGACCAATATTGTGATTGTCAAGCTTCAAAATATTTCACTTTCTAAACCCAATGTGAGCTACCACCAGGCATGATATGAACATATAATTTCAACTACATGATATTCAATTCATTCAACAATTTACTCATAGGATATAAGTGAAGCACAAGAGTAAATGACAAGCTACTCCAAAAAGATATAAGTGAAGATCAAGCGAGTAGTTGTGTAAATGGGTAGCTATTTGAGGACACTCTCTTATTTAAAAGTTTCAGATCTAAGTATTTTTATTAAAACAGCAAGCAAAAACAAAATAAAATGACATTCGAAGAATAGCACACATCATGTGAAGAAGCAAAAACTTAGGTTCAATAGATACCAACCGATAATTGTTGAAGAAGAAAGGTGGGATGCCTACCGGGGCATCCCCAAGCTTAGATGCTTGAGATTTCTTGAAATATTATCTTGGGGTGCCTTGGGCATCCCCAAGCTTGAGCTTTTGTGTCTCCTTAATTCCTCTCATATCACTGTTTTCCTAAATCTCAAAAGCTTCATACACACAAAACTTAACAAGAACTCGTGAGATAAGTTAGTATAAAACAATGCAAAAACCTTATCATTCTATACTGTAGAAAATAACTAAAATTATTATTCAACATTGCATACTAAATGCCTCTGCAGATTTAATACTTATATCCTCAAATAGAATCATTAAACAAGCAAACATATGCAAATAATGCAAACATAACAACAATCTGCCAAACCATTACAGTTTGTAAAGAATGCAAGAGTATCAATACTTCTTAGACTCCAAAAATTATGAAAATTTACCACACCGTAGAAAATTTATCATATCTTAATTTGCAAAAAGTTTCAACATTTTATCACATTCTGACTTTTCTAGGGAATTTTTGCAGCAGCAATAAACTTTCTGTTTTGAAACAGCAACATGTAGACTTGCAAAATAAGCATAGTAAAGGTTATCATTGCCACTTTTATTGAAATAAAAGATGCAAACCATTATTATAAATAACAGCAAGCAAATCCTAGCAAAAGAAAATGATGCTCCAAGCAAAACACATATCATGTGATGAATAAAAATATAGCCTCAAGTAAGGTTACCGATAATGTTGGAGACGAAAGAGGGGATGCCTTCCGGGGCATCCCCAAGCTTAGTTGCTTGGATCTTCCTTGAATATTTCCTTGGGGGTGCCTTGGGCATCCTCAAGCTTAGGTTATTGACACTCCTTATTCTCCTCATATCGATACCTCACGCAAAACATCAAAACTTCAATCACGCAAAACTTAACGGAACTTCGTGAGATAGGTCAGTATGATAAAGAGCAAATCATTTACTTTGGTAATATCAAGACAAGATCCATAATTGTTTACACACAATACTACTATAGCATATCATTTCTACAATTTATATTGATCAATATAAGCCATAGAAACTAGGAAACAAGGAAACTATGCATTGAAAACATAATCTGTCAAAAACAGAACAGTCTGTAGTAATTTGTACTCCAACCATACTTCTACTACTCCAAAAAATCTGAAAAATAAGGACAATGTAGGGAATTTGTATATCTACCACATGTAAAAAATTCATATCAAAATCATGTTCTACTGAATTTTTAAAATTCATGGACTGATCACAAAAGTTTCTGTTTTTGCACAGATTCTAGTCAACTATCATCCACACAATCCCAAAGGCTTTACTTGGCACTTTATTGAAAAAAAGCAATAAAAATGATTACTACAGTAGCATAATCATGTTAACACAAAAAACAGTAGGTAAAAGTGTTGGGTTGTCTCCCAACAAACGCTTTTATTTAATGCCTTTTAGCTAGGCATAATGATTCCGACGATGCTCGCATAAAAGATAAGTATTGAAACACAAAGAGAGCATCATGAAGCACGTGGAAAGCACATTTAAGTCTAACCCACTTCCTATGCATAGGGATTTTGTGAGCAAACAATTTATGGGAACAAGAATCAACTAGCATAGGAAGGCAAAACAAGTGCAACTTTAAAACTTTCAACACATAGAGAGGAAACTTGATATTATTGCAATTACTACAAGCATATGCTCCTCTCTCGTAATAATTTTCAGTAGCATCGTGAATGAATTCAACAATATAACTATCACATAAAGCATTCTTTTCATGATCCATAAGCATAGAAATTTTACTACTCTCCACATAAGCAAATTTATTCTCATGAATAGTAGTGGGAGGAAACTCAACAAAATAACTATCATGTGATTGAAAATTGAAATCATGATGACAAGTTTCATGGTTATCTTTATTGTTTATAGCATACATGTCATAACCATAATCATCATAGATAGCAACTTCGTTATTATAGTCAATTGAAACCTCATCGAAAATGGTGGATTCATCACTAAATAAAGTCATGACCTCTTCGAATCCACTTTCATCATTATAATCATCATAAATAGGAGGCATGCAATTATTATAAAAAAATTTCACATCAAATCTTAGGGGACTAAAAATATCATCTTCATCAAATATAGCATCCCCAAGCTTATGGCTTTGCATATCGTTAGCATCATGGATATTCAAAGAATTCATACTAAGAACATTGCAATCATGCTCATCATTTATACCAAACATTCTTTTTAATTCTTCTGCTATCAATTGAGCACAATTTTCCTTTCCATCATTTTCACGGAAGACATTATAAAGATGAACAATATGATGCAACCTCAATTCCATTTTTTGTACTTTTCTTTTACAAACCAAACTAGTGATAAAACAAGAAACTAAAAGATTCAATTGCAAGATCTAAAGATATACCTTCAAGCACTCACCTCCCCGACAACGGCGCAAGAAAAGAGCTTGATGTCTACTACACAACTTTATTCTTCTAGACACATGTTGGGCCTCCAAGCGCAGAGTTTTGTAAGACAGTAGCAATTTTCCCTTTAGTGGATGACCTAAGGTTTATCAATCTGTGGGAGGCGTAGGAGGAAGATGATCTCTCTCAAACAACCCTGCAACCAAATAATGGGAAGTCTCTTATGTCCCCAACACACCAAATACAATGGTAATTTGTATAGGTGCACTAGTTCGGCGAAGAGATGGTGATACAAGTGTAATATGGATAGTAGATATTGGTTTTTGTAATAAGAACAATAAAAAAACAGCAAGGTGGCAATTGATAAAACGGAGCACAAACGGTATTGCAATGCTTGAAAATGAGGCCTAGGGTCCGTACTTTCGCTAGTGCAATCTCTCAACAGTGCTAATATAACTGCATCATATAACCATCCCTCAACGTGCGATGAAGAATCACTCCAAAGTTCCTATATAGCGGAGAACATAAGAAGAAATTGTTTGTAGGGTACGAAACCAACTCGAAGCTATTCTTTCCAATCGATCTATCCAAGAGTTCGTACTAAAATAACACCAAATAATTTCAGATTCATAATACTCAATCCAGCACAGAGAGCTTCAAAGAGTTCCCCAAGGTTTCTACCGGAGAAACAAAGACAAGAACGTGCATCAACCCCTATGCGTAGATTACCCCAATGTGTAGGATTGAAAGTATGTCTAGAGGGGGGGTGATTAGACTACTTGACCAAATAAAAACTTAACCTTTTCCCAATTTTAGTTCTTGGCAGATTTTAGCTAATTTAGGACAAGTCAAGCAATCATCACATGATTCAAGCAAGCATGCAAAGAGTATATTGGCAGCGGAAAGTAAAGCATGCAACTTGCAAGAATGTAAAGGGAAGGGTTTGGAGAATTGAAACGCTATTGGAGACACGGATGTTTTTCCCGTGGTTCGGATAGGTGGTGCTATCCTACATCCATGTTGATGGAGACTTCAACCCACGAAGGGTAACGGTTGCGCGAGTCCACACAGGGCTCCACCCAAGGGTAATGGTTGCGCGAGTCCACACAGGGCTCCACCCACGAAGGGTCCACGAAGAAGCAACCACCCACAAAGGGTCCACGAAGAAGCAACCTTGTCTATCCCACCATGGCCATCGCCCACACAGGACTTGCCTCACTAGCGGTAGATCTTCACGAAGTAGGCGATCTCCTTGCCCTTACAAACTCCTTGGTTCAACTCCACAATCTTGTCGGAGGCTCCCAAGTGACACCTAGACAATCTAGGAGACACCACTCTCCAAGAAGTAACAAATGGTGTGTAGGTAATGAACTCCTTGCTCTTGTACTTCAAATGATAGTCTCCCCAACACTCAACTCTCTCTCATAGGATTTGGATTTGGTTGAAAGAGGATTTGAGTGGAAAGCAACTTGGGAAGGCTAGAGATCAAGATTCATATGGTAGGAATGGAATGTCTTGGTCTCAACACATGAGTAGGTGGTTCTCTCTCAGAACATATGAGTTGGAATGGTGTGTGTGTTCTGATGGCTCTCTATTCGAATGAGAAGAAGGTGGAGGGGTATATATAGCCTCCACACAAAATCCAACCGTTACACAGTTTTCCAATCTCGGTGGGACCGAATCAATAAGCTCGGTCGGACCGAAAAAGTAAACCTTGTGACCGTTAGTGATTTTCAGTGGGACTGACATGCAACTCGGTGGGACCAATATGGTTAGGGTTTGGGCATAACGTAATCTCGGTGAGACCGATTACACAAACTCGGTGAGACCGAATTTGGTAATTAGCTAACCAGAGAGTTGGTCAGGCAAACTCGGTGGGACCGATTTGCTCTTTCGGTGAGACCGAGTGGAACTCGATGAGACCGAAAAGTTACAAAGGGGAAACACTGAGTTTACATTGCAATCTCGGTGGGACCGATTCGCTCTTTCGGTGGGACTGAAAAGTTACGAAAGGGAAACAGAGAGTTTGCAACCCCATCTCGGTGAGACCGAGATCCCTATCGGTAGGACCGAATTGCTAGGGTTTGGCAGTGGCTAATGACAAGTGAAACTCGGTGGCGCTGGATAGGAAGAATCGGTAGGACCGAGTTTGGCTTAGGGTTTAGGTCATATGTGGATATGGGAAAGTAGTTGAGGATTTTGGAGCATATCACTAAGCACATGAAGCAAGAGGCTCATTAAGCAACACCTCATCCCTCCTTGATAGTATTGGCTTTTCCTAAAGACTCAATGTGATCTTGGATCACTAAAATATAAAATGAAGAGTCTTGAGCTTTTGAGCTTGAGCCAATCCTTTATCCTTAGCATTTTGAGGGTTCCACTTTCACATCCATGCCATGCCAATCATTGAGCTTTCCTGAAATAATCATCTTGGAATAGCATTAGCTCAATGAGCTATATGTTGTTATGAATTACCAAAACCACCTAGGGATAGTTGCACTTTCACAATGTCACCTCGGGAATCCGCGAGTTGAGTGCCAAATCATATATCAAGTGAATCAATAAAATACCCCATTGTCACCACGGGTATCCATATGCAAGACATATATCAAGTCCTCTCAAATCCATAAAAGTATTCAATCCGATAAACTGAAATCTCAAAGGGAAAAGTCAATTCATAACAAGACAGAGAGGGGGAAACACCATATGATCCGACTATATTAACAAAGCCCACGATACATCAAGATATTGACATTTCAAGAACACGAGAGAGAGAGAGAGAGAGATTAAACACATAGCTACTGGTACAAACCCTCAGCCCTGAGGGTGGACTACTCCTTCCTCATCGTGGTGGCCGCTGGGATGATGAAGATGGCCATCAGTGATGATTCCCCCTCTGGCGGAGTGCCAGAACAAGGTCTAGATTGATTTTCGGTGGTTACAGAGGCCTGCGGTGGCGGAACTTCTGATCTAGGTTAACCCCGAGGGTTTTTGGAATATTTAGGAATTTATAGGGTAAAGAGGGGGTGCGGGAGGCCACCGAGGTGGGCACAACCCACCTGGGCGCGCCTGGGCCTCCAGGCGTGCCCTGGTGGGTTGTGCCCCCTCGGGGCACCCCCCAGGTGCTTCTCTGGCCCACTGGATGTCTTCTGGTCCATAAAAAATCCACAAAAAGTTTCGCGGTGTTTGGACTCCATTTGATATTGATTTCCTGTGATGTAAAAAACAAGCAAAAAACATAAACTAGCACTGGGCACTGGATCAATAGGTTAGTCCAAAAAAATGATATAAAGTTGGTATAAAATGATTGTAAAACATCCAAGAATGATAATATAACAATGTGAATACTTCATAAATTATAGATACGTTGGAGACGTATCAAAGAGCATATCATATCGCAGGGTTTGGATGCACCGGCGAAGTTTGCACCACAACTCAAGGTGAGTAAGGGCAATGCAAGGTACCGAAGAGGCCAGCAAAATGCGAAAGGGTGAGGGTGCATATAATCCATGGACTCAACATTAGTCATAAAGAACTCACATACTTATTGCAAACGTTTATTAGCCCTCGAAGCAAAATACTACTCCCTCCATTCCTTTATCTAAGGTGCATTTTTTACAAAAATTTCACAATGTAAGGTGTATTTGTTGTAATCTCACTTAATCACTCTTTTACCCCTCCACCGCCACATACATGGTAGTTATCCTCCTGATGCTAAAATCAAGCCAACCACTTAATGTGTTTGTTGGGAAAAAAGGGCCCCATCGTTTCGTTAGGAAATTGTATATCCTCCCGTCGCATGCAATCCCATTTTTTATTGTTTCCTCCTTGAGAGCGTAGATGACATCTTTCTCTTCCTCCATGAACAGACACCCTTTCTCTTCCACCATGGATCCATTCACGCTGGAGGAAGATAGGTTCAACTCATTGCTACATATTTTTAGCCAAGAGGATGATCCCGCTATGGAACTATTCAGTCAGGTGGAAGAAACGGCTATGGAACTATTCAGTCAGGTGGAAGAAACGAACAAGTCCTTGGGCCTGTTTAGTGAGGTGCAAGACCACGGCTGGTGTCTCGCCGAGGACTCCTCGCTTGTGTTGTCCAGCGTGAAGCTCGCTGACCAGATTTTGCATGATGCGGCCATGGCCGACAGCGGCGGTGTCCAACAAGCCGGGTTATTGCGCACACATGGTGCTCGACATCCGGTCTGTAACTTCTTCCAAGGCGGGAATCGCCACCGTCAATGAGGTCGTGAACTACGCGGTGTCCGAACCATACGCCGCATCGGCCTCTTGAAGCATGCCATGTCAAGCAATGCTCAACGCTCTGACCTTTGCCGTATGTATGGAATATCCATCATGTCAAGTAACATCACTGATTTTTGGTTAGCCCCACTTATACGTTTGCTTTTCTCCATCATATTTGTACATGTAGTATGACATGCCTTGTTCTAACTTTTAGCGCCATAACTGGAGGCATCGATCAAGGGGAGCACCAATATGGCGAGGAGAACGATAAGAGCAACATGGTAAATGATAAGGCCATAAAGAATGATGAGGTGGATAGCGATGCTGAGACAATCGATTTCGAGTTTGAAGCAATGCAAGCTGCTAGGGCAAGTGAAGTGTGTGTGGAACGATTTTATGCCCCTGATTCAATGTCGGACTCGGTACCCCCAGGAATGGATTCGTATAGGGATTTCAGACTAAAGTCCTTGATGACATCGTATGATCCAAAGATGATGACGAAATGACCACGTAATCAGTGACGCAACTACTCTTTGTTTAGCACTAGACATTTGGTGTGATTTCAGAAATTGTCATTGTGCCCAAAGTCTTTTTTGTATTGCATGAGTTTGTTAAGTGGCACCATACTTTAATAATGGCATGAATGAAGCACATTTTGTTGGTTACTTTTACTTGCAATGTTCTACTCTCAAAGCAAAAGATAAGTCGAAGTGATGGAGTAGTAAGCATCACCAAAAAAAAGAACAATGAGTTCTTTTAAGATTACTCGATGGCATGGAGTAATAAGCATCAAAAAACAAAGAACGAGTTCTCTAAGATTATGAATAATGCTACAAGTACCGTACGAGTATGCTTAAATTCAGGACTGTATAAATAACAAATTCGCTAAGTTTATTAATGATAACAAGCCACAAGAAATACATCTGGAAGGGCCTCAATAGAAGCAATTACAACATCGGCATCGCAGGGTATTACGTCCGGAAGCATTTCGAGTGCCGCCAAAAATGACTTCCTCATGTGCGGGACCTTGTACCAGTTACCTCCTTTCTGCTTCAGTACCTCGCGCATGCATGACTGAAGGGTAAGAAAAATACGGTTGCTTCTCTTAGTCGGGTATGTGTCATATGCTTTTTTCACCTTCGCAACAATATCAGCAATTTTACCAGGGGACATCTTCTCAAAAAGAGCCTGAAGTGCCACAAAGAACCCTAAGTCAAGAATGTTCAAATCAGGTGAGTTTGGCGGCTGACATGTAAGCCTAATATCCCATCCATACGCCTGTGCTGCTACACAAAGCACACTGTCATTCACAGAAATATGGGTCTTTGCATTATCTTGCTGAATGTATATTATGCGTCCGCGTTCCGAAGCCGGCCACAAATCCTTGATGGCAAGTAGAAGCTTGTTCACCATATAATCTCTACCGGCATCCTTTGTCACCGACGACAAAACCTTGGTTACCTCTTCCCCCCTCTCACGGTAAGGGCTACACCTCTTTGCAAAGTCCTGATATGTGAACGGCCAAATTCCAATCTTGCCATCAAATGTCATGACACCATGATCATCATAACGAGGCCCTGCTACCGCTGCCAAGAACATCACTTTCTCAATAAATCTCTTGCTCTGTGTGCTGCGATAGGGCTCTTCTTCATCAGGTGCCAAGTAGTAGTTCTGAGTACCTTTAGTGCAGTAGAAGCACTTCTCATCAATATGAATGACATTGTACAAGCCTTTAAATGTTGTTTCTTCAGGCACACTTAGTTCATCCAACATGGATAAACAAAACCGAATCCGACCTAGCTTGTTGTCATCAGTTAGTGTGGATTTAATTGAATTTGTATGGCGCTTCAGTCTGCCCTCCTTCAACCTTCTCCATAATGTTGTCTTCGCCATTTTAAGCTCATTAGCAAGATCTTTGAACGTAGTTCTTTTGCTCAACTCAATCTGTTTTATGGCATCCGAATCAAACGGTATCTTCTTGCGGCCATAAGTTTTCACCCTTTTGTTTGCTACCCCATGAATACCACCAGCTCGCTCGCCTTTCAACCATATGTTTTGAACAGTCCGGTAATTAACTTGACAAAGCTCTGCCACCTCCTCAACCACCCCTCGTTTTAGTACGCCTTGATTTCTCCGCTCTAATATCATGGCATAAAATTCTTGCTTTTGATTGTCTTGGTACCATTTTCACTTCTTTTTTCTATTAGCATTTGAGCCTACAGAACATTCAGAACAAGAACTGAATTACTTTCAGCTAAAATGAACTATAATTCTCTAGAAATTAACAAGAATTTAGTGCCACAGATTACTCACAGTGACATCAAACAAGGACTAACTTAAATAACTCATGGAGTAGACTAACCATTGTTGTTGTCGGTCTCAGCTACTTCAGCTTGTACTACAAGGCCACTCTCCGGAACAACACCTTTGTTCAACTCCACACAGATGCATGGGTTAACGTTGCCGGCGGGGCTGGTTGCATCATTGTCGCTGCCATCTACCGAAGATGGAACACCTTCAGTACAGTCACCTTGGTTAACGTTGCCAGCAGGGCTGGTTGCATCATTATCGCTGCCATTTACTGAAGATGGAACACCTTCGGTACAATCACCTTGGTTAATGTTGTCGGCGGGGCTTGTTGCATGATTGCTGCTGCCATTTAGCGAAGATGGAACAACTTCGACACGGCCGCCTTGCCACTTTGTCAGAGTCGGGCGCATTCTACTGTGACCAGCCAAGCCCAAGCGTCGACGACCACGTCGAGCGTCACTAGCGTCCCCGGCGGCATTGTCCTCACCTCCACGGGCACACCTGACGACAGGACCAGCAAGTAGAGCCGCACGCACGCATTTAAGCATGACATCATGTGCACCACGAGCACATCCAAGACCCGCATACACACTGGCAGCTGCTTCCCCTTCTGAGCCATCGCATCCACCACCAACATCTACTCCGTGGCCTGAGTCGTGTGCGGACATATAACATGCCGCATCAACCCCTTGGTCACCGGTGGCGATGTTCGCAAGATGGCAGGGGAACATGACAACCGTTCCCTGGAGGAATACTTCACCGGTACAGCGCGCACGAGAATTTATAAGAATATGTTCACTGTCGAAGAGATAGGCCCTGGTGGTACCAAGCCGGATCGCCCCCGGATAGAAGGTCTGCGTACTTCTGAGCGAAACCATCATGCAAAAGGACACCGGCCACCACTTCTCTGTTGGATTCACCGGCGGCCTTGCACTGTATTCCATCCTCTGCGTGGCCTCGTCCACCAGCGCCTCGGTGATCGACCTGTGCAGAGATGGTGACACAACGGGTCAAGTACTACCCAGAGTACATGATCTGGTTCAAGGAATATGGAATACATACAGTACGTACCTATGAAGACTGTGTTGCATCCACTGCATGGCCGCGTCCGTCGGCATGTTGGCCTCGCGCGCGTCCACGCCCGCCGGCGCGTTGGCCGTGGCCGTGTCCGCGTTCGCGCCCGCCGGCGCATTGGCCGTGCCCGCGTCCGCGCCCGCCGGCGCCTTGGCCATGCCCGCGGCCCCGCGTCTTCCATTGGCGTGTGTACGTCAAGTCGCCCGTGCTCGGCAGAAGCACCTCGCGTGTGTTCCAGGAGGTCCGCCTCATGGTTGGCTTCTTTGCTGGCATCAAGTCGATCATGCTGGCGTCCATTGCCATCATCGAGCGCATGCTCAACTTCTACATGGAGCCCGCAATGAAAAAATTATCCCGCTATTACTGCAACAAGGTGAGATTGCAGAAGAACATATCATCATCGGAGTCAACGGAAGCTAGCCAGTCATAGTCGTATCCAAGATCACCGGCACTGTCTTATTTCTCCTCTATTGAATCCCAATTAGGTGCCAGATGCAAGTCTAGATCAACCATTTTTTTTGGCCATGTACTGAAAGAAGGGGGGAAATGAAGAAAACCAGGGGGAGTTGACTCATTTTGTACACAAAAACATATTTTAAGATCTTCATTATCTTGGCGCCAAGTCACTTCCCTCCCTTTTTCTGATGGCCGCGCGAACACATGGGTACGCATTTTCGTATAGGAGGTAAGACAATTATTTGCATCCCTGATTTGTTGGGATACGCGGATCGCATGTGCCATGCAAGGCCGGCAACATATCTGCATGCATCGGCCAAATCAGTGGAGGCTCACGTAATTGATTTCCAACGCTAAACTAATACCAGGGGTAGTATTGTCCCAGATGCTCCAAAAATTGTTGCCTTGGTCACCGAGCTGGAAAAAATGCACCTTAGATAAAGGAACGGAGGGAGTACTACGCAAGCTCCTAGGGGGATAGATTGGTAGGAAAAGACCACCGCTCGTCCCCGACCGCCACTCATAAGGAAGACAATCAAAAATAAATCATGCTCCAATTTCATAGCATAACGAGAGATCATACGGGCATGCTTCGGGAATCACAAACCTTAACACAAATATTCTTACTAAACCACAATTACTCACTAGGATGACCTTAATATCACCATCTTTATATCTCAAAATTAATGCAAGGAATCAAACTTCTCATATATTCAATGATCTTCATGAAAGTTTTTATTATATCCCTCTTGAATACCCATCATCTTAGAAATAAATTCATAACCTAAGCGAATTGCCGTACTATTTATAAGACTCTCAAAATAATATAAGTGAAGCATGATACTTCATCAGTTTCTTCAAAATATAACCACCGCCATGCTCTAAAAATATATAAGTGAAGCACTAGAGCAACTACCTAGATCAAAAGATATAAGTGAAGCACATAGAGTATTCTAATAAATTCACGATTAATGTGTGTCCCTCTCAAAAGATGTGTCCAGCGAGGATGATTGTGGCAAACTAAAGAGCAAATAAAGCAAAGACTCGTATAATACAAGATGCTCCAAGCAAAACACATATCATGCGGTGAATAAAAATATAGCCTCAAGTAATTTACGGATGGATTGTAGACAAAAGAGGGGATACCATTCGGGGCATCCCCAAGCTTAGATGCGTCGTTGTCCTTGAATATTACCTTGGGGTGCCATGGCCATCCCCAGGATTAGGCTCTTTCCACTCCTTATTCCATATTCCATCGAAACTTCGCCCAAAACTTGAAAACTTCACAACACAAAACTCGATAGAAAACTCATGAGATCCGTTAGTATAATAAAGCAAATCACCACCTTTAGGTAATGTTGTAAAATCATTCCAATTTTATACTTGCATTATATCTACTATATTCTAACTTCACCGTGGTTCATACCCCTTGATACTACACATTGATTCATCAAAATAAATGAACAACACACTAAAAATAGAATCTGTCAAAAACAGAACGGTCTGTACTAATCTAGACTTTAGCCAAACTTTTGTAACTCCAATTTTTTTTTGAAAACTTAGGACAACGTAGGAAATTCATATATCAATGTTGTGTAAAAAATTAGAGTTTTATCCCGCTCTAGTGAATTTTAACAGTTCTACTACTGGACGCAAAAATTTCTGTTTTTCAGCAAAATCAAATCAACTATCACCCAAATCATCCCAAAGGTCTTACTTGGCACAAACACTAACTAAAACACAATCATAATAGAAGTATAATGGTTAATTTATTTAAAAACAGGAAAGAAAAATATTGGGTTGTCTCCCAACAAGCACTTTTCTTTAAAGCCTTTTAAGATAGGATTGAGATTTCAATGATGCTCACATGAAAGATAGCAATTGAAACACGAAGAGAGCATCATGAAACATGTGGCAAACCAATTTAATTCCAACATGCTTCCTATGCACAGGCATTTTATAAGCAAACAAATTATCAAGGCAAGCAAAAAAACTACCATATGTAAGGTAGAAGAATAAAACATTGACGATCTCAACATAACGAGAGGTAAATTTAGTAACATGAAAATTTCTACCACAATGTTTTACTCTCTCATAATAATTACATGTAGGATCATAATCAAATTCAACAGTATAGCTATCATATAAAAGTTTCTCTTCATGATCCACATGCATAAAAGTTTTATAATCTTCCAAGATAGTGGGATTAACATCAACTAAAGTCATGACCTCTCGAGACCCACTTAATAAAAAAACATAAGATTTAATACCCTCCAAATATGTGGTATTATTTTTACCTAGAGTTGACACTCTCCCAAATATAATTTCAATATTATTGCAAACATTATTATCAATGTCATATTCATCATGAGGCTTAAATAAATTTCCAAGATCATAAGAAGAATCACCCCAATCATGATCATTGCAGTAAGTAGTGTACATAAAAAATTAGCATCCCCAATCTTGGGTTTTGCATACTATTAGCACAACTGACATTAATAGAATTATAATAACATCACTGCAATCATGCCTTTTCATTCAAGGAGCTATCAAGTGTGGGTGCAGTAACAATAATTTCATGTTTAACATAATGAACTATTGCAAGTTCATCTCCATGAGTATAATTAATATTGGCATCATGGCCATAAGAATAGCAAACATCAAGTTCATTGAAGAAAATATGCCCTAGAGGCAATAATAAAGTTGTTATTTATATTTCATTATATTATATCATGATAAATGTTTATTATTCATGCCAGAATTTTATTAACCGGAAACTTGATACATGTGTGGATACATAGACAAAACACAGTGTCCCTAGTAAGCCTCTACTAGACTAGCTCGTTAATCAAAGATGGTTAAGTTTCCTAGCCATAGACATGTGTTGCCATTTGATAAATGGGATCACATCATTAGGAGAATGATGTGATGGACAAGACCCATCTGTTAGCTTAGCATAATGATCGTTAAGTTTTATTGCTATTGCTTTCTTCATGTCATATACATATTCCTTTGACTATGAGATTATGCAACTCCCGGATACCAGAGGAATACCTTGTGTGCTATCAAATGTCACAACGCAACTGGGTGATTATAAAGATGCTCTACAGGTATCTCCGAAGGTGTTTGTTGGGTTGGCATAGAACGAGATTAGGATTTGTCACTCCGAGTATCAGAGAGGTATCTCTTGGCCCTCTCGGTAATGCACATCATAATAAGCCTTGCAAGCAATGTGACTAATGAGTTAGTTGCGGGATGATGCATTACGGAACGATTAAAGAGGCTTGCCGGTAATGAGATTGAAATAGGTATGAAGATACCGACGATCGAATCTTGGGAAAGTAACATACCGATGACAAAGGGAATAACGTATGTTTTCATTACAGTTTGACCGATAAAGATCTTCGTAGAATATGTAGGAACCAATATGAGCATCCAGGTTCTGCTATTGGTTATTGACCGGAGAGGTGTCTTGGTCATGTCTACATAGTTCTCGAACCCGTAGGGTCCGCACGCTTAACGTTCGATGACAATTTGTATTATATGAGTTATGTGATTTGGTGACCGAATGTTGTTCGGAGTCCCAGATGAGATCACGGACATGACGAGGAATCTTGAAATAGTCGAGAGGTAAAGATTCATATATAGGACGATAGCATTCGGACATCGGAAGTGTTCTAGGGGTACCGGGTACGTATTGGGTCACCGAAAGGGGTTCCGGGCAACCGCCGGCAAAGATGTGGGCCTTTTTGGGCCAACGGCGGGACAGACTAGCCCCTAGTGGGCTGGTGCGCCCCCATATAGGCCGAATAGGAGGATAAGGAAGGAGGGGAAGGGAGAAAGGAAAGGGGAGGATTCGGCCTCCCCCTTCCCTTCTCTCATCCCCTCTTTTTCCTTCCCCCTCTCACACTTATGGAAGGGGGGAGGCCGACTTGTGGGAGGCGCCCAAGTAGGATTACTCCTATTTGGGGTGCCACTTGCTGCCCCTCTCCCTCTCCCACCTATATATATATATATATATATATAGTGCTACTATTCATCACCCAGGGTGCAGAATAAATTATTCTTCACCCGAGGTAATCTTACGATCGCTTCCTAAATAAATTACGCTTACAATATAAATAGTTACATGCATATTGATTAAATATGTAAAATTTAGTATAAAAAAGGTCATAAGACCAGAAAAATCATATTTTATGTACATTTTACATTATGTTCTTACATTCGTAATTTTATGTAACATAAAATACTTTTTACGGCGAGTACATATTTTCTTACGTTCTCTTTTTATGTATGAAATAAGACAAAATTTACAAAACGTAAAAATATGTTGCATTGATGTCAAATTAGAGAGGGGGTGAAGAAATAACTATTCCTCACTCAGGGTGACGAATAGTGCGACCCTATATATATGTGTGGGGGGGGGCACCACTAGAACATACAACATTGATTCCTAGCCGTGTGCGACGCCCCCCTCCATAGTTTACGCCTCCGATCATACTCACGTAGTGCTTAGGCGAAGCCCTGCGCGGATCACTTCACCATCACCGTCACCACGCTGTCGTGCTGACGAAACTCTCCCTCGACACTTTGCTGGATCAAGAGTTCGAGGGACGTCATCGAGCTGAACGTGTGCAGAACTCGGAGGTGCCGTACGTTCGGTGCTTGACCGGTCGGAACGAGAAGAAGTTCAACTACAACAACAGTGTTGTCAAATGCTTCCGCTTTCGGTCTACGAGGGTACGTGGACACACTCTCCCCCTCTCATTACTATGCATCTCCTAGATAGATCTTGCGTGAGCATAGGAAAATTTTGAAATTGCATGCTACATTCCTCAACAGTGGCATCCGAGCCAGGTCTTTGCATAGATAATATGCATGAGTAGAACACAAAGAGTTGTGGGCGGTGATAGTCATACTGCTTACCACCGACGTCTTATTTTGATTCGGCGGTATTGTTGGATGAAGCGGCCCAGACCAACCTTACATGACCACATTCATGAGACCAGTTCCACCGACAGACATGCAACTTGTTTTGCATAAAGGTGGATGGCGGGTGTCTGTTTCTCCAACTTTAGTTGAATCGAATTTTACTATGGCAGGTCCTTGTTGAAGGTTAAAACAACAAACTTGACGAAAGATCGTTGTGGTTTTGATGCGTGGGTAAGAACGGTTCTTACTAGAAGCCCATAGCAGCCAGGTAAAACTTGCAACAACAAAGTAGAGGACATCTAACTTGTTTTTGTAGGGCATGTTGTGATGTGATATGGTCAAGACATGATGTGATATACATTATTGTATGAGATGACCATATTTTGTAGAAGTTATCGGCAACTGGCAGGAGCCCTATGGTTGTCGCTTTATTGTATGAAAAGCAAAAGCCATGTAATTGCTTTACTTTATCACTATGCGTTAGCGATAGTTGTAGAAGCAATAGTTGGCGAGACGACAACGACGCTACAATGGAGATCAAGGTGTCAAGCCGGTGATGATGGAGATCATGACGGTCCTTTGGAGATGGAGATCAAAGACACAAGATGATGATGGCCATATCATGTCAAATATTTTGATTGCATGTGATGTTTATCTTTTATGCATCTTATTTTGCTTAGGACGGCGGTAGCATTATAATATGATCCTTTAACAAAATTTCAAGGTATAAGTGTTCTCCCCGAGTATGCACCGTTGCGACAGTTCGTCGTGCCGAGACACTACGTGATCATCGGGTGTGATAAGCTCTACGTTCACATACAACGGGTGCAAGACAGTTTTGCAGCGCGGAATACTCAGGTTAAACTTGACGAGCCTAGCATATACAGACATGGCCTCGGAACACCAGAGACCGAAAGGTCGAATGTGAATCATATAGTAGATATGATCAACATAGAGATGTTCACCATTGATGACTACTCCATCTCACGGGATGATCAGACATGGTTTAGTTGATTTGGATCACGTATCATTTAGATGACTTGAGGGATGTCTATCTAAGTGGGAGTTCTTAAGTAATATGATTAGTTGAACTTAATTTATCATGAACTTAGTCTTGATAGTATTTGCATATCTATGTTGTAGATCAATAGCTAGCGTATAGCTCCCCTGTTTTATTTTTTGATATGTTCCTAGAGAAAAACTATGTTGAAAGATGATAGTAGCAATGATGCGGACTGGGTCCGTGATCTAAGGATTGTCCTCATTGCTGCACAGAAGAATTATGTCCTTGATGCACCGCTAGGTGACAGACCTATTGCAGGAGCAGATGCAGACGTTATGAATGTTTGGCAAGCTCAGTATGATGACTACTTGATAGTTTAGTGCGCCATGCTTTACGGCTTAGAACCGGGACTTCAAAAATGTTTTGAACGCCACAGAGCATATAAGATGTTCCAAGAGCTGAAATTGGTATTTCAGACTCATGCCCGAGTCAAGAGGTATGAGACCTCTGACAAGTACTTTGCCTACAAGATGGAGGAGAGTAGCTCAACCAGTGAGCATGTGCTCAGAATGTCTGAGTACTACAATCGCTTGAATCAAGTGGGAGTTAATCTTCCAGATAAGATAGTGATTGACAGAGTTCTCTAGTCACTATCACCAAGTTACTGGAACTCCGTGATGAACTATAATATGCCAGGGATGCCAAAAATGATTCCCAAGCTCTTCGTGATGCTAAAATTGGTGAAGGTAGAATTCAAGAAAGAGCATCAAGTGTTGATCATTAACAAGACCACTAGTTTCAAGAGAAGGGGCAAAGGAAAAGAAAGGGAACTTCAAGAAAGAATGGCAAGCAAGTTGCCACTCACGTGAAGAAACCCAAAGCTAGACCTAAGCCTGAAACTGAGTGCTTCTACTGTAAAGGAAATGGTCACTCGAAGCGGAACTACCCCAATTACTTGGCAGATAAGAAGGATGGCAAACTGTACAAAGGTATATTTGATATACATGTTATTGATGTGTACTTTACTAGTGTTCATAGTAACCCCCAGGGTATTTGATACCGGTTCAGTTGCTAAGATTAGTAACTCGAAACACGAATTGCAAAATGAACAGAGACTAGTTAAGGGAGAGGTGACGATGTGTGTTGGAAGTGATTCCAAGGTTGATAAGATCACCATCGCACACTCCCTCTACCTTCGAGATTAGTGTTGGACCAAAATAAATGTTATTTGGTGTTTGCATTGAGCATGAATATGATTGGATCATGTTTATTGCGATACAGTTATTCATTTAAGTCAGAGAATAATTGTTGTTCTGTTTACATGGATAAAACATTCTATGGTCATACACCTAATGTAAATGGTTTATTGAATCTCGATTGTAGTGATTCACATATTCATAATATTGATGCCAAAAGATCCAAAGTTGATAATGATAGTGCAACATATTTGTGGCACTGCCGTTTAGGTCATATTGGTGTAAAGCACATGAAGAAACTCCATACGGATGGATTTTTGGAACCACTTGATTATGAATCATTTGATACTTGCGAACCATGCCTCATGGCCAAGATGACTAAAAATCCATTCTCTCAAACAATGGAGCGATCCACTGACTTATTGGAAATAATACATACCGATGTATGCGGTCCGATGAGTGTTGAGGCTCGCGGCGGGTATCGTTATTTTCTGACCTTCACAAATGATTTGAGCAGATATGGGTATATCTACTTGATGAAACACAAGTCTAAAACATTTGAAAAGTTCAAAGAATTTTAGAGTGAAGTGGAGAATCATGTAACAAGAAAATAAAGTTTCTACGATCTGATCGCAGAGGCGAATATTTGAGTTACGAGTTTGGCCTTCATTTAAAAAAATGTGGAATAGTTTCACAACTCACGCCACCTGGAACACCACAGCATAATGGTGTGTCTGAACATCATAACCGTACTTTATTAGATATGATGCGATCTATGATGTCTCTTACTGATTTACCACTATCGTTTTGGGGTTGTGCATTAGAGACAACTGCATTCACGTTAATTAGGGCACCGTCTAAATCCATTGAGATGACACCGTATTAACTATGGTTTAGCAAGAAACCTAAGCTGTCATTTCTTAAAGTTTGGGGTTGCGATGCTTATGTCAAAAAGCTTCGGCCTGACAAGCTCGAACCCAAATCGGAGAAGTGCGTCTTCATACGATACCCAAAAGAAACTATTGGGTACACCTTCTATCATAGATCCGAAGGCAAGATCTTTGTTGCTAAGAATGGATCCTTTCTAGAGAAAGAGTTTCTCTTGAAAGAGGTGAGTGGGAGGAAAGTAGAACTTGATGAGGTAATTGTACCTTCTCTCGAATTGGAAAGTAGCTCATCACAGAAAACTGTTCCCGTTATGCCTGCACCAACTAGTGAGGAAGCTAATGATAATGATCATGAAACTTCGGATCAAGTTACTACCGAACATTGTAGGTCAACTAGAGCACGTTCTGCACCAGAGTGATACGGTAATCTTGTTTTGGAAGTCATGTTACTAGACCATGACGAACCTATGAACTATGAGGAAGCGATGATGAGCCTAGACTTTGATAAATGGCTTGAGGCCATGAAATCTGAGATAGGATCCGTGTATGAGAACAAAGTATGGACTTTGATTGACTTTCCTGATGATCGGCGAGCCATTGAGAATAAATCGATCTTCAAGAGGAAGACGGATGCTGATAGTGGTGTTACTATCTACGAGTACGACTCCATCAACCCCGTTCTCTTGAACGCTTCCGCTCGCGATCTACAAGGGTATGTAGATGCACTCCCCTTTCCCTCGTTGCTAGATAACTCCATAGATTGATCTTGGTGATGCGTAGAAAATTTTAAATTCTGCTACGTTCCCCAACAGTGGTATCAGAGCCAGGTTTATGCGTAGTTTCTATGCACGAGTAGAACACAAAGCAGTTGTGGGCATCCATATTGTCAATTTACTTGCCGTTACTAGTCTTATCTTGATTCGGCGGCATCGTGGGATGAAGCAGCCCGGACCGACCTTACACATACGCTTACGTGAGACTGGTTCCACCGACTGACATGCACTAGTTGCATAAGGTGGCTAGCGGGTGTCTGTCTCTCCCACTTTAGTCGAATCGGATTCGATGAAAAGGGTCCTTATGAAGGGTAAATAGAAATTGGCATATCACGTTGTGGTTTTGGCGTAAGTAAGAAACGTTCTTGCTAAGAAACTATAGCAGCCACGTAAAAACTTGCAACAACAATTAGAGGACGTCTAACTTGTTTTTGCAGCATGTGCCGTGTGATGTGATATGGCCAAAAGGATGTGATGTATGAGATTGATCATGTTCTTGTAATAGGAATCACGACTTGCATGTCGATGAGTATGACAATCGGCAGGAGCCATAGGAGTTGTCTTAATTTATTTATGACCTATGTGTCAACATATAACGTCATGTAATTACTTTACTTTATTGCTAAACCGCTAGCCATAGTAGTAGAAGTAATAGATGACGAGAAAACTTCATGAAGACACGATGATGGAGATCATGGTGTTGTGCCGGTGACGACGATGATCATGGCGCCCCAAAGATGGAGATCCTAAGGAGCAAAATGATATTGGCCATATCATGTCACTATTTGATTGCATGTGATGTTTATCATGTTTTACATCTTATTTGCTCAGAACGACGGTAGCTTAAATAAGATGATCCCTCGTAATAATTTCAAGAAAGTGTTCCCCCTAACTGTGCACCGTTGCGAAGGTTCGTTGTTTCGAAACACCACGTGATGATTGGGTGTGATAGATTCTAAAGTTCGAATACAACGGGTGTAAGCCAGATTTACACATGCAATACACTTAGGTTGACTTGACGAGCCTAGCATGTACATACATGGCCTCGGAACACGGAAGACCGAAAGGTCGAGCATGAGTCATATAGAAGATACGATCAACATGAAGATGTTCACCGATGTTGACTAGTCCGTCTCACGTGATGATCGGACACGGCCTAGTTGACTCGGATCATGTTTCACTTAGATGACTAAGGGGATGTCTATCTGAGTGGGAGTTCATTGAATAATTTGATTAGATGAACTTAGTCTAAAATCTTTACAATATGTCTTGTAGATCAAATGGCCCACGCTAATGTTGCCCTCAACTTCAATGTGTTCCTAGAGAAAACCAAGATGAAAGATGATGGCAACAACTATACAGACTGGGTCCGGAACCTGAGGATCATCCTCATAGCTGCCAAGAAAGATTATGTCCTAGAAGCACCGCTAGGTGACGCTCCCATCCCAGAGAACCAAGACGTTATGAACGCTTGGCAGCAGCATGCTGATGATTACTCCCTCGTTCAGTGCGGCATGCTTTACAGCTTAGAACCAGGGCTCCAAAAGTGTTTTGAGCAACACGGAGCATATGAGATGTTCGAAGAGCTGAAAATGGTTTTCCAAGCTCATGCCCGGGTCGAGAGATATGAAGTCTCCGACAAGTTCTTCAGTTGTAAGATGGAGGAAAATAGTTCTGTTAGTGAGCACATACTCAAAATGTCTAGGTTGCACAACCGCTTGACTCAGCTGGGAGTTAATCTCCAGGATGACGCGGTCATTGACAGAATCCTTCAGTCGCTTCCACCGAGCTACAAGAGCTTTGTGATGAACTTCAATATGCAGGGGATGGAAAAGACCATTCCTGAGGTATATTCAATGCTGAAATCAGCGGAGGTGGAGATCAAAAAGGAACATCAAGTGTTGATGGTGAATAAAACCACTAAGTTTAAGAAAGTCAAGGGTAAGAAGAACTTCAAGAAGGACGGCAAGGGGGTTGCCGCGCCCGGTAAGCAAGATGCCGGGAAGAAGCCAAAGAATGGACCCAAGACCGAGATTGAGTGTTTTTATTGCAAGGGAAGTGGTCACTAGAAGCGGAACTGCCCCAAATACTTAGCGGACAAGAAGGCCGGCAACACTAAAGGTATATGTGATATACATGTAATTGATGTGTACCTTACCAGTACTCGTAGTAGCTCCCGAGTATTTGATACCGGTGCGGTTGCTCACATTTGTAACTCAAAGCAGGAGTTGCGGAATAAGCGGAGACTGGCGAAGGACGAGGTGACGATGCGCGTCGGGAATGGTTCCAAGGTCGATGTGATCGCCGTCGGCACGCTACCTCTACATTTACCTACGGGATTAGTTTTAAACCTCAATAATTGTTATTTAGTGCCAGCTTTGAGCATGAACATTGTATCAGGATCTCGTTTAATTCGAGATGGCTACTCATTTAAATCCGAGAATAATGGTTGTTCTATTTATATGAGAGATATGTTTTATGGTCATGCCCCGCTAGTGAATGGTTTATTCTTAATGAATCTCGAGTGTAATGTTACACATATTCATAGTGTGAATACCAAAAGATGTAAGGTTGATAATGATAGTCCCACATACTTGTGGCACTGCCGCCTTGGTCACATAGGTGTCAAACGCATGAAGAAGCTCCATGTAGATGGACTTTTGGAGTCTCTTGATTACGAATCATTTGACACGTGCGAACCATGCCTCATGGGTAAAATAACCAAGACTCCGTTCTCAGGAACAATGGAGCGAGCAACCAACTTATTGGAAATCATACATACTGATGTGTGCGGTCCAATGAGTGTTGAGGCTCGCACTGGCTATCGTTATGTTCTCACCCTCACTGATGACTTGAGTAGATATGGGTATGTCTACTTAATGAAACACAAGTCTGAGACCTTTGAAAAGTTCAAGGAATTTCAGAGTGAGGTTGAGAATCAACGTGACAGGAAAATCAAGTTCTTGCGATCAGATCGTGGGGGAGAATACTTGAGTCACAAATTTGGCACGCACTTAAGGAAATGTGGAATAGTTTCACAACTCACGCCGCCTGGAACACCTCAGCGTAATGGTGTGTCCAAATGTCGTAATCGCACTCTATTGGATATGGTGCGATCTATGATGTGTCTTACCGATCTACCGTTGTCATTTTGGGGCTATGCTTTAGAGACTGCCGCATCCACTTTAAATAGGGCTCCATCGAAATCCGTTGAGACGACACCATATGAATTATGGTTTGGAAAGAAACCTAAGCTGTTGTTTCTAAAAGTTTGGGGATGCGATGCTTATGTCAAGAAACTTCAACCTGAAAAGCTCGAACCCAAGTCGGAAAAAAATGCGTCTTCATAGGATACCCTAAAGAAACTATTGGGTATACCTTCTACCTCAGATCCGAAGGCAAGATCTTTGTTGCCAAGAATGGATCCTTTCTAGAGAAAGAGTTTCTCTCGAAAGAAGTAAGTGGGAGGAAAGTAGAACTTGATGAAGTATTACCTCTTGAACCGGAAAGTGGCGCAACTCAGGAAAATGTTCCTGAGGTGCCTGCACCGACTAGAGAGGAAGTTAATAATGATGATCATGAAACTTCAGATCAAGTTGCTACTGAACTTCGTAGGTCCACAAGGACACGTTCCGCACCAGAGTGGTACGACAACCCTGTCTTGGAAATCATGTTGTTAGACAACAGTGAACCTTCGAACTATGAGGAAGCGACGGCGGGCCCAGATTCTGACAAATGGCTAGAAGCCATGAAATCCGAGATAGGATCCATGTATGAAAACAAAGTATGGACTTTGACTGACTTGCCCGATGATCGGCGAGCCATAGAAAAAAAATGGATCTTTAAAAAGAAGACAGAGACAGATGGTAATGTGACCATCTACAAGGCTCGACTCGTCGCTAAGCATTATCGACAAGTTCAAGGGGTTGACTACAATGAGACTTTCTCACCCGTAGCGAAGCTGTAGTCCATTCGAATCATGTTAGCAATTTCCGCATTCTATGATTATGAGATATGGCAAATGGACGTCAAAACGGCATTCCTTAACGGCTTTCTTAAGGAAGAATTGTATATGATGCAGCCGGAAGGTTTTGTCGATCCTAAGAATGCTAACAAGGTGTGCAAGCTCCAACGCTCAATCTATGGGCTGGTGCAAGCATCTCGGAGTTGGAACATTCGATTTGATGAGATGATCAAAGCGTTTGGGTTTACACAGACTTATGGAGAAGCCTGTGTTTACAAGAAAGTGAGTGGGAGCTCCGTAGCATTTCTCATATTATATGTGGATGACATACTATTGATGGGAAATGATATAGAATTCTTGGAAAGCATAAAGGCCTACTTGAACAAGTGTTTTTCAATGAAGGACCTTGGAGAAGCTGCTTATATATTAGGCATCAAAATCTATAGAGAAAGATCGAGACGCCTCATTGGTCTTTCACAAAGTACGTACCTTGACAAGATATTGAAGAAGTTCAATATGGATCAGTCCAAGAAGGGGTTCTTGCCTGTATTGCAAGGTATGCAATTGAGCACGGCTCAATGCCCGACCACGGCAGAAGATAGAGAAAAGATGAGTGTCGTCCCCTATGCCTCGGGCATAGGGTCTATTATGTATGCCATGCTGTGTACCAGACCTGATGTAAACCTTGCCGTAAGTTTGGTAGGAAGGTACCAAAGTAATCCCGGCATCGAACACTGGACATCGGTCAAGAATATCCTGAAGTACCTAAAGAGGACTAAGGATATGTTTCTCGTTTATGGAGGTGACGAAGAGCTCGTCGTAAAGGGTTACATCGATGTTAGCTTCGACACTGATCTGGATGACTCTAAGTCACAAACCGGATACGTGTATATTTTGAATGGTGGGGCAGTAAGCTGGTGCAGTTGCAAGCAAAGCGTTGTGGCGGGATCTATATGTGAAGCGGAGTACATGGCAGCCTCGGAGACAGCACAAGAAGCAATCTGGGTGAAGGAGTTCATTACCGACCTAGGAGTCATTCCCAATGCGTCAGGCCCGATGACTCTCTTCTGTGACAACACTGGAGCTATTGCCCTTGCCAAGGAGCCCAGGTTTCACAGGAAGACCAGGCATATCAAGCTTCGCTTCAACTCCATTCGTGAAAGTGTTCAAAATGGAGACATAGATATTTGTAAAGTACACACGGACCTGAATGTAGAAGATCCGTTGACTAAACCTCTCCCTAGAGCAAAACATGATCAACACCAGAACTCTATGGGTGTTCAATTCATCACAATGTAACTAGATTATTGACTCTAGTGCAAGTGGGAGACTGTTGGAAATATGCCCAAGAGGCAATAATAAAATGGTTATTATTATATTTCCTTATTCATGATAATTGTCTATTGTTCATGCTATAATTGTGTTATCCGGAAATCGTAATACATGTGTGAATACATAGACCACAACACGTCCCAAGTGAGCCTCTAGTTGACTAGCTCGTTGATCAAAAGATAGTCATGGTTTCCTGACTATGGACATTAGATGTCATTGATAACGGGATCACATCATTAGGAGAATGATGTGAAGGACAAGACCCAATCCTAAGCATAGCTCAAAGATCGTGTAGTTCGTTTGCTAGAGCTTTTCCGAATGTCAAGTATCATTTCCTTAGACCATGAGATTGTGCAACTCCCGGATACCGTAGGAGTGCTTTGGGTGTGCCAAACGTCACAACGTAACTGGGTGACTATAAAGGTGCACTATGGGTATCTCCGAAAGTGTCTGTTGGGTTGGCACGAATCGAGACTGGGATTTGTCACTCCGTATGACGGAGAGGTATCTCTGGGCCCACTCGGTAATGCATCATCATAATGAGCTCAATGTGACCAAGTGGTTGATCACGGGATCATGCATTACGGTACGAGTAAAGTGACTTGCCGGTAACGAGATTGAACGAGGTATTGGGATACCGACGATCGAGTCTCGGGCGAGTAACGTACCGATTGACAAAGGGAATTGAATACGGGATTGATTGAATCCTCGACATCATGGTTCATCCGATGAGATCATTGAGGAGCATGTGGGAGACAACATGGGTATCCAGATCCCGCTGTTGGTTATTGACTGGAGAGTCGTCTCGGTCATGTCTGTGTGTCTCCCGAACCCGTAGGGTCTACACACTTAAGGTTCGGTGATGCTAGGGTTGTTGAGATATTAGTATGTGGTAACCCGAAAGTTGTTCGGAGTCCCGGATGAGATCCCGGACGTCACGAGGAGTTCCGGAATGGTCCGGAGGTGAAGAATTGTATATAGGAAGTCCAGTTTCGGCCACCGGGAAAGTTTCGGGGGTCACCGGTATTGTACCGGGACCACCGGAAGGGTCCCGAGGGTCCACCGGGTGGGGCCACCTATCCCGGAGGGCCCCATGGGCTGAAGTGGGAGGGGAACCAGCCCCTGATGGGCTGGTGCGTCCCCCCTTGGGCCTCCCCCTGCGCCTAGGGTTGGAAACCCTAGGGGTGGGGGCGCCCCACTTGGCTTGGGGGGCAAGCCACCCCCCTTGGCCGCCCCCCCCCCCTCTAGATGGGATCTAGAGGGGCCGGCGCCCCCCTGGATCCTATATAAAGAGGGGGGAGGGAGGGCTGCGCACCTTAGCCCCTGGCGCCTCCCTCTCCCTCCCGTGACACCTCTCCCTCTCGCTGAGCTTGGTGAAGCCCTGCCGAGATCACCGTTGCTTCCACCACCACGCCGTCGTGCTGCTGGATCTCCATCAACCTCTCCTTCCCCCTTGCTGGATCAAGAAGGAGGAGACGTCTTCCCAACCGTACATGTGTTGAACGCGGAGGTGTCATCCGTTCGGCGCTCGGTCATCGGTGATTTGGATCACGACGAGTACGACTCCATCAACCCCGTTCTCTTGAACGCTTCCGCTCGCGATCTACAAGGGTATGTAGATGCACTCCCCTTTCCCTCGTTGCTAGATAACTCCATAGATTGATCTTGGTGATGCGTAGAAAATTTTAAATTCCGCTACGTTCCCCAACAAAGAGTTGTATATGATGCAACCAAAAGGTTTTCTCAATCCTAAAGGTGCTAACAAAGTGTGCAAGCTCCCGCGATCCATCGATGGACCGGTGCAAGCACCTCGGAGTTGGAATACACGCTTTGATGAGTTGATCAAAGCATATAGTTTTATACAAACTTGCGGCGAAGACTGTATTTACAAGAAAGTGAGTGGGAGCACTATAGCCTTTTTGATAACTATATGTGAATGACATATTGTTGATTGGAAATGATGTAGAATTTTCTGGAAAGCATAAAGGAGTTTTTCAAAGAAAGACCTCGGTGAAGCTACTTACATATTGGGCATCAAGATCTATGAAGATAGATCAAGAGGCTTGATAAGACTTTTGATGAGTACATAGCTTGATAAGATTTTGAAGGAGTTCAAAATGGATCAGTCAAAGAAGGAGTTCTTGCCTGAGTTGTAAGGTATGAAGTTGAGTAAGACTCAAAACCCGACCATGGTAGAAGATAGAGAGAGAATGGAAGTCATTCCCTTCATAGGTTCTATAAAGTATGCCATGCTATATACCAGACCTATTGTGTACCTTGCCATGAGTTTGGCAAAGGGGTACAATAGTGATCCAAGAGTAGATCACTGGACAGCGGTCAAAATTATCCTTAGAGGACTAAGGAAATATTTCTCGGTTATGGAGGTGATAAAGAGTTCATCATAAAGAGTTACGTCGATGCAAGCTTTAACACCGATCTGTATGACTTTGAGTCTCAATTTGGATACATATTGAAAGTGGGAGCAATTAGCTAGAGTAGCTCCATGCAGAGCATTGTAGACATAGAAATTTGCAATATACATACAGATCTGAATGTGGCAGACCCTTTGACTAAACTTCTCTCACAAGAAAAACATGATCACACCTTAGTACTCTTTGGGTGTTAATCACATGGTGATGTGAACTAGATTATTGACTCTAGTAAACCCTTTGGGTGTTGGTCACATGGCGATGTGAATTATGGGTGTTAATCACATGGTGATGTGAACTATTGGTGTTAATCACATGGTGATGTGATCTATATTATTGACTCTAGTGCAAGTGGGAGACTAAAGGAAATATGCCCTAGGGGCAATAATAAAGTAGTTATTTATATTTCCTTATATCATGATAAATGTTTATTATTCATGCTAGAATTGTATTAACCGGAAACTTGATACATGTGTGGATACATAGAAAAAACACAGTGTCCCTAGTAAGACACTACTAGACTAGCTCATTAATCAAAGATGGTTAAGTTTCCTAACCATGGACATGTGTTGTCATTTGATAAACGAGATCACATAATTAGGATAATGATGTGATGGACAAGACCCATCCATTAGCTTAAAATAATGATCGTTAAGTTTTATTCCTATTGCTTTCTTCATGTCATATACATATTCATTTGACTATGAGATTATGCAACTCCTGAATACCTTGTGTGCTCTCAAACATCCCAACGTAACTAGGTGATTATAAAGATGGTCTACACATATCTCTGAAGGTGTTTGTTGGGTTGGCATAGATCGAGATTAGGATTTGTCACTCCGAGTATCGGAGAGGTATCTCTGGGCCCTCTCGGTAATGCACATCATAATAAGACTTGCAAGCAATGTGACTAATGAGTTAGTTGCGGCATGATGCATTACGAAACGAATAAAGAGACTTGCCTGTAACGAGATTGAACTAGGTATGGAGATATCGATGATCGAATCTCGCGCAAGTAACATACCGATGACAAAGGGAATAACGTATGTTGTCATTACGATTTGACCGGTAAAGATCTTTGTAGAATATGTAGGAACCAATATGAGCATCCAGGTTCTGCTATTGGTTATTGACCGGAGAGGTGTATCGGTCATGTCTACATAGTTCTCGAACCCATATGGTCTGCACGCTTAACGTTCGATGACGATTTTGTACTATATGAGTTATGTGATTTGGTGACCGAATGTTGTTCGGAGTCCCGGATGAGATCACGGACATGACGAGGAGTGTCGAAATGGTCGAGAGTTAAATATTCATATATAGGACGATAGTATTAAGACACCAGAAGTGTTCTCGGGGTACCGGGTACGTATCGGGTCACCAGAAGGGGTTCCGGGCAACCCCCAACAAAGATATGGGCCGTTTTGGGCCAAGGGCGGGACATACCAGCCCATAGTGGGCTGGTGCGCCCGCATATAGGCCTAATAGGAGGGGAAGGAAGGAGGGGAAGGGAGAAAGGAAAGGGGAGGATTCGGCCTCCCCCTTCCCTTCTCTCTCCCCTCTCTTTCCTTCCCCCTCCGACACTTATGGAAGGGGGGAGGCCGACTTGTGGGAGGCGACCAAGTAGGATTACTCTTACTTGGGGCGCCCCTTGCTGCCCCTCTCCCTCTCCCACCTATATATATATGGGGGGTGCACCGCTAGAGCATACAACATGGATTCCTAGCCTGTGCGGCGCCCCCCTGTAGCGATCCGACCTCAAACGGTCAAATATCTGAGTATAAGTGTCATCCCTGGACCGGTAATGCTGACACACACAGTACTTGAAGGATTTATAACAGAGTTCAATCACACACTATAAGGATCAAGAAGTGAAGTCTAGAGGGGGGTGAATAGACTCTAATCAATAAAAGTTGCAGTTTTTAATTTCTTTAGATTTAAGTAGAGTTTTGGCATAAGTTTAAACATTCACAATACATATGCAAGCATGACAAGAGTATATGAGCAGCGGAAAGTAAAGGGATGGGATTGGAGTGTGCAAACGCAATTGGAGACACGGATATTTTTGGCGTGGTTCCGATAGGTGGTGCTATCGTACATCCACGTTGATGGAGACTTCAACCCACGAAGGGTAACGGTCGCGTGAGTCCACGGAGGGCTCCACCCACGAAGGGTCCACAAAGAAGCAACCTTGTCTATCCCACCATGGTCGTCGCCCACGAAGGACTTGCCTCACTCGGGTAGATCTTCACGAAGTAGGCGATCTCCTTGCCCTTACAAACTCCTTGGTTCAACTCCACATTCTTGACGGAGGCTCCCAAGTGACACCTAACCAATCTAGGAGACACCACTCTCCAAGAGGTAACAAATGGTGTGTTGATGATGAACTCCTTGCTCTTGTGCTTCAAATGATAGTCTCCCCAACACTCAACTCTCTCTCACAGGATTTGGATCTGGTGGAGAGATGATTTGAGTGGAAAGCAACTTGGGGAAGACTAGAGATCAAGATTTATGTGGTTGGAATGGAATATCTTGACCTCAACACAAGTGTAGGTGGTTCTCTCTCAGAAAATGTATGTTGGAAGTGTAGCATGTTCTGATGTCTCTCTCTATGAATGAAGAGTGGGTGGAGGGTTATAAATAGCCTCCACACAAAATCTTACCGTTACACACAAATCACCAAACTCGGTGGGACCGAATCATACAACTCGGTCAGACCAATTTAGTTCAAAATGTGACCGTTAGGGTTTTTCGGTGGGACCGATACAATCGACTCGGTGGGACCGATGTGCTAGGGTTAGGGTAAAGCCTCATCTCGGTTTGACCGATTACACAAACTCGCTGGGACCGATTTGGGTAATAAGCAAAACAGAGGGTTGGCCAAGCAAACTCGGTGGGACCGATTTGGGTAATAAGCAAAACAGAGGGTTGGCCAAGCAAACTCGGTGGGACCGATTTGGGTAATAAGCAAAACAGAGGGTTGGCCAAGCAAACTCGGTGGGACCGATTGCATGTCTCGGTGGGACCGACATTATTGCAATAGGCAACAGAGAGTTTGCAAGCCCATCTCGGTGAGACCGAGATCCCATCGGTGAGACCGGATTGATTAGGGTTTCTGGCAGTGGCTATGTCAAGAGAACTCGGTGGCGCCAGGTAGAAAGTTTTAGTGGGGCCGAGTTTGACTTTTGGTTTGGGACATATGTGGATATGAGAAAGTGGTTGAGGGCTTTGGAGCATATCACTAAGCACTTTGAGCAAGCAAGCCATTAGGCAACACCTCATCCCCTCTTAATAGTATTGGCTTTTCCTATGGACTCAATGTGATCTTGGATCACTAAAATAAAATGTAGAGTCCTGAGATTTGAGCTTGAGCCAATCCTTTGTCCTCGGAATCTTGAAGGGGTTCCACATCCTCTAGTCCATGCCACTCCATTGTTGAACTTATCTGAAACATACTAGGTAGAAGTATTAGTCCAACAAGAGATATGTTGACATTAATTACCAAAATCACCCAGGGAGCACGTGTGCTTTCAATCTCCCCCGTTTTGGTAATTGATGACAACATACATCAAAGCTTTAGATAAGATATAGAGACTAACAAGTAAAGCTTTGGAAAAACATGTAACATGCATAGGCTCCCCCTACATGTATGCAATCATGTAAACATGGAACATAGGAGCATGTGAATGCATAAGCATGACAAAGTAAGCAATGTGTTACATGTATCTTGGTTATATGCATCAGATCAAATGATGTGAATATAGGAAATGTACCTTCATGCTCATGATTCCTTCTTGCAAACAGTATGTACATCAGCAAGAAATCCTCAGACACATGCTTGTGATGCATATACTTACCTTGTGGTCTTGAGTTGGCTTAGGAAGGAATGAACCTGAGTAAACAAGGTTAGATAACACAGATACACCTACTAGCCAGAGCAAACAAAAGAAACCACACGAGTACCAAGACTGGGATGACATGTAGAGAGTGAGTACTGAGTACCCTATTGGATATAGACATGTCCCCAAAGGTAAATATGTGCAATGAATTCAAGGATTTCCTTCCCTTAGATGTCTTTCTCCCCCTGAATCTTGCATGGGATATTGGGAGAAGATAGGGAATAGAAAATCAGAGCAACACAAAGAAATATAGCTAATGCAAATATTCAAATATGAACATGTCTTTCCCCTCTTAAAGACATGTGACTTCTCTCCTCTTGGATACCAAGCATCTGGGGTTTCTTACACTCTCCCTGAGTATGCTCTCCCCCTATAGAAATGATTAAGCTTAAGCCTTGATGTGATCTCTCTCTTAAGCTTTGATGTGATCTCTCTCTCCCCCTTTGACATCAATTTCCAAGAACAACTCTTCTGGATTGTTATTACAAATGGGTTTGGTCCTTGAGTCACAAAGCAAAGCAGCAAGTCGAATATGATGCTGGTAGAGGACAAGAATCAATAAGTGGAGCTGGAGCAAAAAGAATGCAGGAAACAAGTGGCAAGCTGTCTTTCCTATAGTGAAATCGGTGGCACCGAGTTGTGTGCTTCAGTGGCGCCGAAAGAATTCACTTGGACTGAAGGAAACAAATCGGTGTGACCGAGTCCATCATAGAGAAAACATTTGTCACCTCATCTCACTAGGCAATATAGATCTCACAAGGATTTGCAAGGAATTTGCTGAAAGATTTGCAATGAATTGGATGCAGGGAATGCAGAACACAAATAAATAGAAAGGAAATCTAGAATTGGTCGGCGACAAAGTCACCTATGTTAGAGTATATTGACTTAGGAATCAAGTGAGGACACTTGATCATAGGTCATGCTCATCGTTTAAGCTCAAAATGGGTTTACCATTTTTTTTGTTTAAGCATCTTGATGTATTCACATCTTGTTGAGTTGCTTTGATCCATGTCTTGGAGTAAAGCTTCTCTAAGATGGAATAACATACCTTGGGTGGTGGTGTTGATCTTGATCACGTAGTTGAACTTGTGTAGGTTGATCAAGGTTGATGTAGCTCATCAAGAGTTGGGAGCACCACTTGGAATTTGAGTTCATCTTCCTACATGGGTTATCTTTGCAAGGAAGAGCACTTGTACATCCAAGATGACAATCACAAAACTTAATGTAGAATTTGTCAAAGGATATGTTTGAAGGGTTTCGTGCTTCCTTGACTTCAACCACCATTGTGTAGAGACTTGGAGATGTAGAAATTGCTCAAGATATGAGTGAGTTGCAGTCTCATGGATTTAGATTCACCCAAGTACCTACAAGGGTAGATAGCATGCAAGGGTGCAAGTATATCCAAGACATATAAATAGCATCATGAAAGAAATATCAAGGATTAGTCAAAGGCTCATGCCTTGCATGTATCCAAATGGAGTTTTCTACTCCAAGTTTGAAGCATCAATGATGTTCAATTCTCCTCTCAAATGGCAAAAGACTTTCTCATCAAGCGGTTTGGTGAATATATCTGCCAACCACTTATCGGTACAAACATGCTTAAGATCAATGTCCCCTTTGGCAACATGATCTTGAATGAAATGATGACGAACTTCAATATGCTTAGTTCGAGAATGTTGCACGGGATTGTGAGCAATCTTGATAGCACTTTCATTGTCACAAAGCAATGGAACATGTTTCACATATATCCCATAATCTTTAAGAGTTTGGGTCATCTAAAGTAATTGAGCACAACATGAACCAGCGGCAATGTATTCCGCTTTGGCAGTGGATAAGGATACCGAGTTTTGTTTCTTGGAAGACCAAGACACAAGAGATCTACCAAGAAATTGACAAGTACCCGAAGTGGACTTTCTATCAACCTTGTCTCCGGCACAGTCCGAGTCGGAATAGCCAACAAGATCAAAAGATGACCTCTTAGGATACCAAATGCCAAAATTCGGTGTATGTATTAAGTATCTCACTATCCTTTTCACAGCCTTAAGATGACACTCTTTAGGGGCCGCTTGATATCGTGCACACATGCACACACTTAGCATAATATCAGGACGAGAGGCACATAGATATAACAATGAACCAATCATAGAGCGGTAAACTTTTTGATCAACCGGTTCACCATCTTTGGTCAAATCAAGATGTCCACTGGTAGGCATGGGTGTAGTCATACCTTTGCATTCTTGCATATTGAACTTCTTGAATAAGTCCTTGGTGTACTTTGTTTGGGAAACAAAGGTGCCTTCCTTAATTTGCTTGATTTACAAACCAAGAAAGAACTTGAGTTCACTCATCATAGACATCTCAAACTTATCCGACATTAGCTTTCCAAACTTCTCACTAAAGTGAGGGTTAGTCGAACCAAATATAATATCATCAACATAAATTTGGCTCACAAATAGTTCTCCATTAAACCTTTTAGTAAAAAGAGTAGAATCTACTTTTCCAATTTCAAAGCCTTTTTCAATAAGGAACTTGGTCAAGCATTTATACCATGCTCTAGGGGCTTGTTTAAGACCATAAAGAGCTTTGTGAAGTTTGTAAACATGATCAGGTTTCTTAGGATTGATGAAGCCGGGAGGTTGTTTAACATAAACTTCCTCCTCAATCTCACCATTTAGAAAAGCACTTTTAATGTCCATTTGGTATAAAGTGATATCATGGTAATTAGCATAGGCAAGCAAGATGTGAATGGACTCAAGTCTAGCAACGGGGGCATATGTCTCACCGTAGTCCATACCTTCGACTTGAGTATAGCCTTGGGTGACGAGACGAGCTTTGTTGCGGACGACTTGATCATCTTCGTCTTGCTTGTTGCGAAACACCCATTTGGTACCGATGATGTTGTGGTTGTTGTCGGGCTTCTCGACCAATGTCCACACTTGGTTTCTCTCAAAGTTGTGTAGCTCTTCATGCATGGCGTTTATCCAATCCGGATCTTCTAATGCTTCTTCAACCTTCATAGGTTCAATGGTAGAGATGAATGAGTAATGTTCACAAAAATTAGCCAAACGAGTTTTACAGCGAGTGATTCTCCCGGTTTGGATATCATTGTATATTTGCTCGATGGGATGGTCTTTGGCAACTCTTGCTCGAACTCGTGGGAGCTTTTGCTTGGCTCGAGGTGGAACATCCTCATCATCTTGTTCTTCTTCTTGGCCTTCTTCATTGTTGACGTTGTCGTTCTCTTGTCGTGGTGGAGAAGGAGGTTGTTGATTTTCATCTTGGTGTACTTCCTCGTTTTCTTCGTCTTGGTGTGTCCCACTTGTGGATGCTTCCGTATCAACTCTTGGTTCACCTTGTCGTGAGGTGGAAGCTTCCACTTGGATGGACGAGGTACTCTCATTCACCTCCGTTGGACGAATCTTGCCAATAGACAAGTCTTGGGTTGCTTCCGAAGGATCTTTATCTCCTACATCAATTGGCAATTGCTCTACTTGCAAGCCGTTAGATTCATCAAACTTCACATCTACCGTCTCTTCAACCTTTCAGGTGAAATTGTTGTAGACACGGTAAGTGTGAGAGTTTGAGCCATAACCAAGTAGGAAACCTTCATGAGATTTAGGGGCAAATTTAGAATGACGATGCTTATCAAGAATGTAGCACTTGGAGCCGAATACTCGAAAGTATCCAACTTGGGGTTTGTTACCGGTGAGGAGCTTGTATGCCGTCTTGCCGAGTAGCTTGTAAAGATACAAGCGATTTGTTGCATGACAAGCTGTCTCAACCGCTTCTGCCCAAAAGTGTTTTGGAGTCTTGTACTCATCAAGCATCGTTCTTGCCATCTCAATAAGAGTCTGTTTCTTCCTCTCAACAACTCCATTTTGTTGAGGTGCGTACATAGCCGAGAACTCGTGTGAAATCCCCTCTTCGTCAAGAAAGGTATCCACATTTGCGTTCTTGAACTCCGTTATGTTGTCGCTCCGAACCTTCTTGATCTTCAATTCAAATTGATTTTGAGCCTTCCTAACGAAGTTTTTGAAGATCTTTTGGACCTGCGATTTATCATCAAGAAAGAACACCCACGTAAATCTTGAAAAATCATCAACTATGACTAGACCGAATGAGTTACCACTGAGACTCTTGTAGGCATTGGGACCAAAGAGATCCATATGAAGTAGCTCGAGCGGTTTTCTCATGGTCATGATGTTCTTCACGGGGTGGCTTCCTCCAACTTGTTTTCCTACTTGACAAGCACTACAAAGTCTATCCTTGTCAAATATAACATATTTTACTCCAAGGATATGATCACCTTTAATAAGCTCATCAAGATTTCGCATGCCCACATGACCTAGCCTTCTATGCCACAACCAGCCTTTCGAAGATTTAGCAATTAGGCAAGTTCTAGGTTGATCCTTTTTAGTGAAATCAACAATGTAAAGATCACCTCTTCGTATACCGGTAAAGACCATTTTATGATTGTCTCTACGAAACGCTTGGCAATCTACTTCAGTAAATAGGACATTGAAACCAAAGTCGGCAAGTCTAGATACGGAAAGTAAATTGCAGCCAAGAGATTCAATGAGCATAACATTTTGTATGGAGCTATCATGTGAGATGGCCACTTTACCAAGGCCAACCACCTTACCCTTTGAGTTATCACCAAAAGTGACATACTTTCAAGGGCTATTGTTTCAGCAAGCTCATGAAACATATCTTTGTCTCCGGTCATATGATCAGTACATCCACTATCAAGGACCCATTCTTTCCTCCAGCCATGTAGCCACCAAGATTAGCCATAAGACCGAAGTGTCTCATTGCATCATCAAGATCATAGTCACTATCATCATCCTCATCATAGTATCCATGTTCTATATCGTCTTGTGATTGATCAACTCCTAGAGAGGGTAATTCATTAGAAGTATGACTGTAACAATGTTCATCTCTATGAATTATAATGACTTCGGAAATGATATTGCTAATGATTCCAATATCTCCTTTGGCACTCGTAAGATTCGTAAGCTCAAATAGCAATCACCAAATTTGGGGTCATTGGAACTCATCTTACTCAAGCCAATAGACTTATGGAGAATCTCATCTAGATTTTTTAAGGAATAGTTTGGGAATCGTTCCTCAAGGAATCTCCATATGGTGTAGGCACAATCAAGAGCAGGCAAGCTATTAAGCAAGTTTCTGGGCAAACCTCTAGTGATTAAATTGACAGTTCTAAGATTACGGATCATGTCAATAGACTCATCAAGGGTAGGATGCAAAGGATCAACAATGCTAGCACAAGGAGTAGTAATTTACTTGGTCAAATGATATTCATTGAAAATCTCAAGCATCTCATTTTTTCACTCATGAAAATACTTTCCATCAATAATAGGCACTCTACGTCTAAGACTCCCCAACAAAGACTCATCCATCTTCCTCCAAAGGTGTTTAAACCAAAGCAATGGAGACCAAAGCTCTGATACCAATTGTAAGGATCGAGAAGTGAAGTCTAGAGGGGGTGAATATACTCTAATCAAGAAAAGTTGCAGTTTTTAATTTCTTTAGATTTAAGTAGAGTTTTGGCATAAGTTTAAACATTCACAATACATATCAAGCAAGCATGACAAGAGTATATGAGCGGCGCAAAGTAAAGCATGCAAGTTGCGAGAATGTAAAGGGATGGGATTGGAGTGTGCAAACACAATTGGAGACACAGAGATTTTTTGCGTGGTTCCGATAGGTGGTGCTATCGTACATCCACGTTGATGGAGACTTCAACCCACGAAGGGTAACAGTTGCGCGAGTCCACGGAGGGCTCCACCCACGAAGGGTCCACGAAAAAGCAACCTTGTCTATCCAACCCATGGCCGTCGCCCACGAAGGACTTGCCTCACTCGGGTAGATCTTCACGAAGTAGGCGATCTCCTTGCCCTTACAAACTCCTTGGTTCAACTCCACATTCTTGACGGAGGCTCCCAAGTGACACCTAACAATCTAGGAGACACCACTCTCCAAGAGGTAACAAATGGTGTGTTGATGATGCACTCCTTGCTCTTGTGCTTCAAATGATAGTCTCCCCAACACTCAACTCTCTCTCACAGGGTTTGGATTTGGTGGAGAGATGATTTGAGTGGAAAGCAGCTTGGGGAAGGCTAGAGATCAAGATTTATGTGGTTGGAATGGAATATCTTGACCTCAACACAAGTGTATGTTGGAAGTGTAGGCATGTTCTGATGGCTCTCTCTATGAATGAAGAGTGGGTGGAGGGGTATAAATAGCCTCCACACAAAATCTAACCGTTACACACAAATCACCAAACTCGGTGGGACCGAATCATACAACTCGGTCAGACCAATTTAGTTCAAAATGTGACCGTTGGGGTTTTCTGGTGGGACCGATACAATTGACTCGGTGAGACCGATGTGCTAGGGTTAGGGTAAAGCCTCATCTCGGTTTGACCGATTACACAAACTCAGTGGGACCGATTTGGGTAATAAGCAAAACAGAGGGTTGCCCAAGCAAACTAAGTGGGACCGATTGCATGCCTCGGTGGGACCGACATTATTGCAATAGGCAACAGAGAGTTTGCAAGCCCATCTCGGTGAGACCGAGATCCCATCGGTGAGATCGAATTGATTAGGGTTTCTGGCAGTGGCTATGTCAAGAGAACTCGGTGGCGCCGGATAGAAAGTTTCGGTGGGGCCGAGTTTGACTTTTGGTTTGGGACATATGTGGATATGAGAAAGTGGTTGAGGGCTTTGGAGCATATCCCTAAGCACTTTGAGCAAGCAAGCCATTAGGCAACACCTCATCCCCTCTTAATAGTATTGGCTTTTCCTATGGACTCAATGTGATCTTGGATCACTAAAATAAATGTAGAGTCCTGAGCTTTGAGCTTGCGCCAATCCTTTGTCCTCAGCATCTTGGAGGGGTTCCACATCCTCTAGTCCATGCCACTCCATTGTTGAACTTATCTGAAACATACTAGGTAAAAGTATTAGTCCAACAAGAGATATGTTGACATTAATTACCAAAATCACCCAGGGAGCACTTGTGCTTTCACACACTTATTACATCGAATATCTCAAAGAGAGTACTTATTACAATAATATGGTTGGAGGCCATCTAATGAAGATAATAGCGGAAGGCTTCGAAGGCAAAATGAGTCCATCAACTCCAATGACATAGCTGAGTGCAAGACAACGACCTAGCGCACCTTACTCTTTGTCTGAAAAGTCTGCAACATAATATGTCGCAGCCTGAAACGGGTCAGCACATGGAATATGTTGGCAATATAACACTATAGAGCAATGAACATGTAGTATCCATAACCATATGCATATTTGGCTGGTGGAGGCTCTATGGTTATTTTTGCAGAAAGCTAATTTTTCCCTACAACAAAGGAATATATTTTATTTAACTACAAAGTTTGTTGAAAACATTGAGAAGGTTCCTCCAACTCAATCCCAAATTAAGTAATCATCAACCCAACAATTTAATCAATAGAGTGTCGAGATCAAATCAATAATTCAAGTACCAGATACTCAAGATGTCCATGACCGGGGACATGGCTAACCATGATTAGTTTATACACTCTGCAGATGTTTGCGCACTTTTCCCCACAAGACTCGATCTCCTTCGTTGGATTTCTCGCACTACATGGTGCTTGAGAAACAAATGACCGAGACATAGTCTTTTAGAAGCATTAACTCTTTACTCTGGGTAGACAGTACCACCTACATCCCCTACATCTGCTAGCCTACCACTGAAAGAGGTCACACAACTTAATCAACTATGTCAGAGCCCATAATGGCTTGTGGCTGCACACGGAAGTTTCTAGTATGAATAATCTTATGATCCCTTTGAGCCTAGGTGGTAAACCATAGGATGATCACACGGGTACTCCGGGATATCCCAGGACAACACTGGATTGCTCCAGGTGCGCAGACAACCACTTGGTGCTCTAGGGTGCCTCAACCAATCCACCCAGATGTGTATTAAAGCAGCCACCTTAAGTTTAACCATTAATTAAACTCTCACAACTGTCATGGATCACTCAACCAAACCACGTCTACGAGCATAGCGTAGTGGTATAAGCATAACGTAGAAGTAACTCTGAGGGTTTGAATAAATACAATAGGTTATACCTCATCACTACTTCCCAATACCCACAAGTATTCAAGTCCTAACCATCCAATGTTTGAGGATTGAAACTAATGCATAAAAACTGGGTAATAAGGGGTATGATCAAAGTGTTACTTGCCTTGCTGACGATCTGCAAACCCTAGTGACTCGTAATAGCACGCTTCGCACTCCGAAAACTCTATCGCAAACAAACAATAGGATACATAATCACTCAAACAATAGATGCAAGGGTAAATCTCAGAAGAAGAGATCCAAATCGAAAGTTCAACTCAAGAACTTCGATTTGCAAAAAGAATCAACCAAATCGGAGCAACGAAACTCAAACTACGATCTAAAGAAGTTCAAATTCAAATCTGCTTGCAACCAAATTTTAAATTTTCAAAATCATGTTCAAGTTGGTTAACCGAAAAGAGGGCTTCGAGACGAAGATTTTGGTGTTGGTTTCACTAGATTTAGACAAGCGAGCAAAAAGTTGAGAGCGATTGAAGATCAAGGGCTAATCTACGGTAAAAAAATAATCACAGATAGGTCCCTGGCCGAAAATAAAATAAAAGAAAAACACTAATGAACGAACGTTTGCTAACAGAGACAAATGGGCAAACGTGTTCGCTAACAGCGACGTTCAGGTGAACGTTCGCTAAATAGATCCGATCGGAAAAACCAAGAAAAACCTAGCCCTAAAATAAAACCGATCTACATCAAAAACTGAAAAAAAAAGGGCGACGGTTTTTACCGGTTCACGACGAAAACCGGCGGGTCGGTGGCGGCGGGATCCGGCAAATGGCGCAGCGACGTGGGGCGGCTCCGGCGGCAGTGCGGTGGCGGTGCGGTAGTGGGGTGGAGAGGCGGCGGGGGCCTCGGCCCTATTTAAGGAGGCCGGGGGCGGCGGCTTGGGGAGGGGGCCGGCACAGGGTGGAGTCCGGCTGGGACTCCTCTTCGGCGTTCGTGCCATGCATGGCGGCGACGGGAGGAAGGCGGCGGCGCTGCGGGCTTCGGCCCGGCTCGGCTGGGCCTTTGCCCAGTCGGGCGGAAACTTTTTTTCATAAATAAATTCCGCCGAAGAAAAATCCTAATAAAATATACAAAAATCTAAAAATGCCAAAAACAATTTTCACCGTCTAAATAAAATATTTAGAACAAAGTGTACATTTTTCTGGCCTAAATATGCAATTTTCAAAAATGCATATTTTTCTAATTCAAATAAAATCTCAAATAAACTCCAAATAAAAAATATATATTTGATTTTAAATTTTTTCCTCCAATATTCCTCTCCTTTGAAGAAGTCATATTATCATCTCTCTTTTATTTTTAATGTTAGAAATAATTGGAGAGACAAATATTAAAATCAAAATGACCCCTCTTTTCCAATTTGAGAAAAGTCAAATATGAAAATAAATGAAATCCCCAACTCTCTCCTTGGGTCCTTGAGTTGCTTAAGATTTCTAGGATCACAAACAAAATGCAAAAAAATATGGTATGCATATGATGACCTATGTATAACATCCAAATTGAAAATTGGGATGTTACAAACCTACCCTACTTAAGATGAATCTCGCCCTCGAGATTCGGGTTGGCTAGAAAATAGGTGTGGGTGGTCTTTTCGTAGGTCTTCTTCTCGCTCCCAGGTGGCTTCATCCTCGGTATGGTGGCTCCACTGAACTTTGCAAAACTTGATAACCTTGCTGCGTGTTACTCGGCTGGCAAACTCGAGGATCTTGACGGGTTTCTCCTCGTAGGTTAGATCACTCTCCAACTGAATTGCTTCCAGGGGCATTGTATCTCTTAGGGGAATGTCGGCCATCTCAGCATGGCATTTCTTCAACTGGGAAACGTGAAACACATCGTGAACTCCTGACAAACCTTCGGGTAAATCCAACTTGTAGGCAACCTCTCCCATACGTTCCAAAAATCGGTATGGTCCTAAAAATCTCGGGGCTAACTTTCCCTTAACTCCAAATCGTTTAACTCCTCGGAGTGGTGACACACGAAGATACGCTCGATCTCCATTTTCATAGACTACCTCCTTGCATTTAGTATCTGCATAACTCTTCTGCCTGGACTGAGCTATGTTCAGTCTATCTCGAATCAATTTGACCTTCTCTTCGGACTCCTTAATTAAATCTGGTCCAAACAATTGACGGTCTCCAACTTCATCCCACATTAGCGGTGTCCTGCATCTCCTTCCATACAAGGCTTCAAAAGGGGCCGTCTTCAAACTAGCCTAATAATTGATGTTGTATGAGAACTCAGCGTAAGGTAAATTGTCATCCCAACCAGATCCATAATCTAGTGCACAAGCTCTCAAAATGTCCTCCAGAATCTGATTAACTCTCTCGGTCTGTCCATCTGTCTACGGATGAAAGGCTGTATTGAACTCTAGCCTGGTACCCAAAGTCTGGTGCAACTGATTCCAGAACTTCAAAGTGAATTGTGTTCCTCCATCTGATACGATGGTCCTCGGAACTCCATGCAGACATACGATCCTGGTCATATATATCTTGGCCAATTTCGCAATTGTGTAAGTGGTTTTCACTGGGATAAAGTGAGCTACCTTGGTCAAGCGATCAACTACTACCCAGATTGAATCATATCATGATCGGGTCCTGGGTAATTCGGTGATGAAATCCATGCCAAGCTTGTCCCACATCCATTCGGGGATCGGCATAGGCTGAAGCAATCATGCCGGCTTCTGATGTTCTGCTTTCACTCTTTGACATACATCACATACTGCTACATACTCGGCAATATCCTTCTTCATACCTGTCCACCAGAAACGCTCCTTTAAATCCAAATACATCTTGGTGTTTCCAGGGTGAATCGAGTATGGCGAGTCATGAGCTTCCTAAAGTATTAACTTCCTAATCTCCGCATTATTGGGCACATATATACGATCCTCAAACCATAAAGTTTCATGCTCATCCTCACGAAAACCTTTGGCTTTTCCTTTGCTCATCTTCTCCTTTATCTCAGCAATTTCCTTATCATCCTTTTGAGCTTCTCGAATCTTTCCCAATAATGTAGACTGAACCTCCATTGTTGCAACAAAACCTCTTGGAACTATCTTCAAACGAAGTTCCTTGAGATCGTCAACTAACTCCTGCAGTAATCCTCCGCTTACGAGGGTATTGGCATAACTCTTTCGGCTCAAAGCGTCTGCTACGACATTGGTCTTTCCTGGATGATAATGCAACTTCATATCGTAATCCTTTATAAGCTCCAACCATCTCCTCTGCCTGAGATTCAGCTCCTTCTGCATGAAAATATACTTCAAACTCTTATGATCCGTGTACACATCACAACGGTTCCCAATAAGAAAATGTCTCCAGGTCTTGAGCGCATGCACTACGGATGCTAACTCCAAATCATGTGTGGCATAATTCAACTCATGAGGTCGAAGCTGACGTGAGGCATATGAAACAACTCTTCCGTCCTTCATAAGTAAACCTCCAAGTCCTAAGCGAGGAGCGTTGCAATAAACTTGGAAATCCTTGCGTATATCCAGGAGAATCCGCACTGTGGCTGTAACCAAACGTTTCTTCAACTCATGAAAGCTCGCCTCACAATCTTCAGTCCATTTGAACTTGGTGTCCTTCTTCAACAACTCGGTCATGGGTTTCGCAATCTTGGATAAATTCTCAATGAACCTTCTGTAATATCATGCGATTCCCAGAAAACTGTGGATCTCTCCAACTGATGTGGGTGCCAACCACTCAGTGACAGACTGGACCTTGGTAGGGTCTACTGCTATACCTTCTCCTGATATAACATGTCCAAGGAATCCAACTTCCTTCAACCATAACTCACACTTGCTGAACTTGGCATATAACTGATGTTCCCTAGGCTTCTTGAGAACTAAGCGCAAGTGTTCCTTGTGTTCCTCTTCATTCTTCGAGTACACCAAAATATCATCAATGAATACCACAACAAACTTATCCAAAAACTCCATGAATACCTTGTTCATCATACTCATAAAATAGGCAGGGGCATTAGTCAATCCAAATGACATGACCGTGTACTCATATAGCCCATACCTTGTGGTAAAAGTTGTCTTAGGTATATCCTGTTCTCGGATTTTCGACTGGTGGTATCCTGATCGAAGATCGATCTTGGAGAATACTTTAGCTCCTTGCAACTGGTCAAATAGATCATTGATCATCGGTAGTGGGTACTTGTTCTTGATCGTCACTTTGTTCAAAGCCCGATAATCAACACCATTCTTAAAGATCCATCCTTCTTCTCAACTAAGAGCACTGGGGCTCCCCACGGTGATGAACTTGGTCAGATATAGCCTTTCTCCAATAACTCCTTAATCTGCTTCTTAATTTCCTCCAGATCATTTGCGTGCATCCGGTATGTCCTCTTCGATATTGGTCCGGTGCCTGGCAACAGCTCGATCAAAAATTCTATGTCTCGATCGGGCGGCATGCCTGGTAGTTCCTCTGGGAATACATCCGGGTAATCCTTCACAACAGGCACTTCTTCCTGAAAAACTCCCAGGAGAGAATTTACTTGGGTCCTCCTTAGCGCATGCCTAGACACATACTTGGTCCTTTTTCCCTCCGGGGTGGTGAGTAAAATTGACCTACTAGCACAATCGATGTTTCCTCCATACTTCGATAACCAATCCATGCCTAATATTATATCCAATCCTTGGGACTCCAAAATTATTAGGTCTGAGGGGAAAACATGGCTACCAATGATTAATGGTAACCGATCACACCATCGGCTGGCCATATACTCTGCTCCTGGCGAGCTTACTAAAATGGGTGACCTAAGAGCTAAGGTTGGCAACTTAAACTTATCCACAAATCCCCTTGATATGTATGAATGTGATGCACCAGTATTGAAAAGAACAAGAGCGGTAAATGACTTAACCAAAAACTTACCGATAACTGCATCTGGCTGCTCCTCAACTTCCTCCACGTTGATGTGGTTCACCTGACCTCTGGTGAAAGGGTTTGGCTTCTTCCCCGAGCTTCCATTGCCATTTCCATTCTTTGCTTCAGGACATTCATTGGCGTAGTGTCCAGTCTTCCCGCACTTGAAACAAGTAATGTGACTTAAATCCTTCCTGGCGGGTGTTGCTGGGTTGGAACTGTTCTGTCCGTTGCTTCCTCCATTCCCATTTCCATTCTTAGGGACACTGTGGTTATGCAAACTCCCTCCATTATGAGTATGGCCTCCATGGTTATGAGTGTGTCCTCCCGAGTTCGGGGTAAAATGAGGCTTCTGCTGAGCTCCAGAATTGTACTTCCCTTGTCCATACTTCCTTTTGTGGCTCTCTATCTGTTGCTGCTTGCCTTCAATCATAAGGGCCCTGTATACCAAATCCTGGTAGTTATTGAATGTTGCTAACATCAACTGCATACTCAGCTCATCATTCAGCCCTTCAATAAACTTCTCCTGCTTCGCGGCATCTGTAGCCACATCATCTGGGGCATAGCGAGCTAACTTACTAAACACATCCACGTACTGCTCCACAGTACGATTTCCCTGGCGTAAGTTGCGAAACTCATGCTTCTTCATACTCATTGCTCTAGTTGATACATGGGATGTACGGAAAGCTTGCTAAAACTGATCCCATGTGACATTGGTTATGGGGAAAGTGGCCGTGTAATTCTCCCACCATGAGGCTGCGGGTCCATCTAGTTGGTGTGCGGCAAAATGCACCTTCTCAGCATCTGTGCACCCTGCGGTGGTCAACTCCCTTCCAATCTTGCAGAGCCAGTCATCAGCAACTATTGGCTCGGTGCTACTGGAAAACACCGACGGATTCAACCTCAGAAAAAGAGCTAAGTTGTCAACTGGAGGTGGCGGCGGCGGGTTGTTGTTGTTGTTGTTGTTGCCCTGGTTCTGGACTAATAGCTGCATCAAGGCATTCTGCTGTTGGATCAGCCATGTGAGCTCCGATGGGAAAACAAATACGGGGTCACGTCTTGGAGGCATTTGATAGGTTTAGAGGGGAGAGATTAGAATAGAGTGGGGTCTAAGGGGAAAATCACTACCCATATGCACATGAGACAAACAAATTCATATCACACCACTCAATTCAAACAAGGGGCATACAAACGATCTAGCTATCGTTACAAAGTACTCGGACTATTCTATATACATGGGGAGTATACTACTGATAATATGGTGGTCGACTAGAAATTTTGATCAGAAGAAGATTCCATGATATCCACTCCAGCTTCATCTTCATAGTCATCATCACTGTCTAGGTTGGAGTCGGTGTCGTCGATGATGATGTAGTCTTCGGGATGATCGTCACCTCCTGGCGCAGGGTCTCCAATGAATACTCCTAGCTTCTTCTTCAGATCTTCATTCTTCTCCAGTAGAACTGCAATTTCCTCCTCATATCCATCGTGTGTAGACTTGAGTTCTTCTTCTAGCTCCATGTTTCTGGTCATCACCTTCTTCATGTCTATCATGCTGGCGCACATCTGGTTCTCCTGTCGACGAATGTGTTGGTTCAACTCCTGGATGTAGGCTACAATGGATTTGTCCCTCCTGGTGCTGATCATCTCCCATTGCTCATCTTGGCACCCACATATCTGGTAGATGGTGTCCTTAAGATCCTTGCGGTAAACTTCGCCAATGCGTCCCATGGCGATGTGAGCTACCATGCTCTTTCCTAGACTCCAGGTTGGTGCATCAAAGGAAAACTCTTTGGGCTCAGTCACTGGTATGAATGTCCTTCCTGGAACATGTACTCAAATGGTCCAACACTCTTCTTCAGGTAGAGTGGCGGTGTAGGTCCCGGTGAAGCTTGGTATTCTGATGTTTAGGTATCTAGTGGCTTCCTTCAAGTGTCATCCAAAAGGGGTGTCTTCATCCGGTTGAGCAAACATGTTCCTTGGGTCCGTCATCTATAGAGTGGAAAGTGGAGAAGAGTCAGAAATGAGTAGCGAAGGGTGTCCTATGGCTTATCTTAGTGGTCGCGTCATATAGTCAGCGTGTGCTTTGATACCATCTTGTAGCGATCCAACCTCAAACGGTCAAATCTCTATGTATAAGTGTCATCCCTGGATCGGTAATGCTAACACACATAGTACTTGAAGGATTTATAACAGAGTTCAATCGCACACTTATTACATCGAATATCTCAAAGAGAGTACTTATTACAATAATATGGCCGCAGGCCAGCTAATGAAGATAACAACGGAAGGCTTCGAAGGCAAAATGAGTCCATCAACTCCAACGACATAGCTGAGTGCAAGACAACGACCTAGCGCACCTTACTCTTCGTCTAAAAAGTCTGCAACATAATACATTGTAGCCCAAAACGGGTCAGCACATGGAATATGCTGGCAATATAACACTGTAGAGCAATGAACATGTAGCAGCTATAACTATATGCATATTTGGCTGGTGGAGGCTCTATGGTTATTTTTGCAGAAAGCTAATTTTTCCCTACAACAAAGGAATATATTTTATTTAACTACAAAGTTTGTTGAAAACATTGAGAAGGTTCCTCCAACTCAATCCCAAATTAAGTAATCATCAACCCAACAATTTAATCAATAGACTGACGAGATCAAATCAATAAGTCAAGTACCAGATACTCAAGATGTCCATAACCGGGCACACGGCTAACCATGATTAGTTTATACACTCTGCAGAGGTTTGCGCACTTTTCCCCACAAAACTCGATCTCCTCCGTTGGATTTCTCGCACTACATGGTGTTTGAGAAACGGATGACCGAGACACAGTCTTTCAGAAGCATTAACTCTTTACTCTGGGTAGAAAGTACCACCTACATCCCCTACATCTGCTAGCCTACCATTGAAAGAGGTCACACAACTTAATCAACTATGCCAGAGCCCATGATGGCTTGTGGCTGCACACAGAAGTTTCCAGCATGAATAATCTTATGATCCCTTTGAGCCTGGGTGGCAAACCGTAGGATGATCACACGGGTACTCCGGGATATCCCAGGACAACACTGGATTGCTCCAGGTGCCCAAACAACCACTGGGTGCTCCAGGGTGCCTCAACCAATCCACGCAGATGTGTATTAAAGTAGCCACCTTAAGTTTAACCATTAATTAAACTCTCACAACTGTCATGGATCACCCAACCAAACCATGTCTACGAGCATAGCATAGCGGTATAAGCATAACGTAGAAGTAACTCCCAGGGTTTGAATAAAGACAATAGGTTCTACCTCATCACTACTTCCCAATACCCACAAGTATTCAAGTCCTAACCATGCAGTGTTTGAGGATTGAAACTTATGCATAAAAACTGGGTAATAAGGGGTATGATCAAAGTGTTACTTGCCTTGCTGACAATCTGAAAACCCTAGTGACTCGTAGTAGCACGCTTCGCACTCCGAAAACTTTATCGCAAACAAACAATAGCATACATAAGCACTCAAACAATAGATGCAAGGGTAAATCTCAGAAGAAAAGATCCAAATTGAAAGTTCAACTCAAGAACTTAGATTTGCAAAAAGAATCAACTAAATCGGAGCAACAAAACTCAAACTACGATCTAAAGAAGTTCAAATTCAAATCTGCTTGCAACCAAATTTTAAATTGTCAAAATCATGTTCAAGTTGGTTAATCGGAAAGAGGGGTTCGAGACGAAGATTTTGGCGTTGGTTTCACTGGATTTGGACAAACGAGCAAAAAGTTGTGAGCGATTGAAGATCAAAGGCTAATCTGCGATAAAAATAATCGCGGATAGGTCCTGGCCGAAAATAAAATAAAAGAAAAACACTAACGAACGAGCGTTCGCTAACAGAGATAAACGGGCAAGCGTGTTCGCTAACAGAGACATTCGGGTGAATGTTCGCTAAATAGATCCGATCGAAAAAACCAAGAAAAACCGAGAAAACCCTAACCCTAAAATAAAACTGATCTAGATCGAAAACCGAAAAAAACGGCGGCGGTTTTACCGGTTCACGGCGAAAACCGGCGGGTCAGCGTTGGCGGGATCCGGCGAATGGCGCGGCGACGTGGGGCGGCTCCGGCGGCGGCGCGGTGGGGCAGCCGCGTCGGCGGCAGTGCGGTGGCGCTGCGATGGTGGGGTGGAGAGGCGGCGGGGGCCTCGGCCCTATTTAAGGAGGCCGGGGGACGGCGACTTGGGGAGGGGGCCGGCATGGGGTGGAGTCCGGCTCAGACTCCTCCTCGGCGTCCATGCCATGCACGACGGCTATGGGAGGAAGGCGGCGGCGCTGCGGGCTTCGGCCCGGCTCGGCTGGGCCTTTGCCCAGTCGGGCAGAAACTTTTTTATAAATAAATTCCGCCGAAGAAAAATTCTAATAAAATATAAAAAAATCTAAAAATGCCAAAAACAATTTTCACCTTCTAAATAAAATATTTAGAACAAAGTGAACATTTTTCTGGCCTAAAGTTGCAATTTTAAAAAATGTATATTTTTCTAATTCAAAGAAAATCTCAAATAAACTCCAAATAAAAAATATATTTGATTTTAAAATTTTTCCTCCAATATTTCTCTCTCTTGAAGAAGTCATATTATCCTCTCTCTCTTTTATTTTTAATGTTGGAAATGATTGGAGAAAAAAGTATTAAAATCAAAATGATCCCTCTTTTCCAATTTGAGAAAAGTCAAATATAAAAATAAATGAAATCCCCAACTCTCTCCTTGAATCCTTAAGTTACTTAAGATTTTTAGGATCACAAACAAAATGTAAATAAAATATGATATGTATATGATGACCTATGTATAACATCCAAATTGAAAATTGAGATGTTACACCCCTTCACAGTTTACGCCTCCGGTCATATTCACGTAGTGCTTAGGCGAAGCCCTGTGTGGATCACTTCACCATCACCGTCACCATGTCGTCGTGCTGATGGAACTCTCCCTTGACACTTTGCTGGATCAAGAGTTCGAGGGACGTCATCGAGCTGAACGTGTGCAGAACTCGGAGGTGCCGTACGTTCGGTGCTTGATCGGTCCGAATGAGAAGAAGTTCAACTACATCAACCACGTTGTCAAACGCTTCCGCTTTCGGTCTACGAGGGTATGTGGACACACTCTCCCCTCTTGTTGCTATGCATCTCCTAGATAGATCTTGCGTGAGCGTAGATTTTTTTAAAATTGCATGCTACGTTCCCCAAAATTCACCAGGGGGATATTTCAATCAAATCAATGGAATCATAATTATCTATATATTCATGAATATCATAATTTCTCCCAAAGCAGTGGAATTCTCTCAATAAATTCTTTAACATAGGCATTAGAAGCATAGTTTTCATAGCAATATTTAAGTATGTCAAAACCTTCAGATTTGTAGAGAGTAATATCATATTTTTCAATCAAAGAAGCAACTTCATAAGCACTCTTAAAAGCAACAAATTCTTCAATTTGTTCGATATTGTAGTAACCATAAACACCTTTGACATAAGAAGATACTATTTTCATTATCATTAAACTCACATAGGTAGGAAAGATGTTTTTTAGGGTTCTCCGAGCAACAAGTAAAATCATAAATTTCACATAGATTCCAAGAATAGCATAGAGGATGATTAGATGGTATGCCGGTAGCGATGATCACCTAAATGGTGCAACAGTTGAGGTATGCGGGGTGGTGGTCCTGTGCAGTTTGGGTTGCAGGCAACTGGATCATGTGTCGTTTATGGCTTAAGGATGAGTGGTGGTACGTCGACATGGTGTCATGGGTTCTATAGGTCACAAAGAAGTGACTAGAAATTGGGTGGCGACCTCGTGAATTCAGCAACATTGAGAACATTTGTCTTGTGTTGTATGGACGATGGGATTGTCTTTGATGTTTGATGTTGGTCAGTGGCATGCGCGTGTCTAAAATCGCTTTTGGCACTAGGGCTTGTGGAGCGCTGCTTTCTTCACCTTCGCCGGAGCACCCTGGGCCCGCTCTCCCATAATTGTCATGACTTTTTCTCTCTCGCAATATAGTGAGATGTTAGCTTGGTTGTAGGTGTGTGTTTAGTTAGCATCTTCTAGTATAAATTTTCTACGAGTTTTTGTGATTAACTAGGCAACAGTCTTGCTCTTAATTAATGTGTTTTAAATAGAGAAAGTGTTTGCCACATGGGACATGTGGTTAGCAAACTCAAAATTCACATAAATAGAGAAAGTGTTTCTTGATGCAAATTTACAAACATGATTTTTAGAAGAAAAAAAATGATACGGAGTATTTGATTAATTCTTTACATGCCCTCGAAGAATTAATCAGTTTCGCGAAACGGACCCTTCATGTGGACGAGGGAGGCAGACAAACGAAGCATTGCTTGCCCTGCCCGGCCACGCCGTGAGCGCCTGAGCGGTGAAGCAGCTCCTCGGCGGGTCCGAACTCCAACAGTATAGAAATCCGAAAATCGCCGCGTCGCCAGGGCCATCCGCGGCGAGCCTTTGACTTCTCCCACCCCCACCTTCAGCATAGAACCAAAAAACCCGCTGATCCGAACCGCCGAGTCCAGTCCCCCCTCCCGATCCGGCGACGATGGAGGGCGGCGCCGACGCCTTCGGGTCCTCGACCGCGCCGCTGGCCTGGCACGACTTCCTCGAGCGCATGCGCCAGCCTTCCGCCGCCGAATTCGTCAAGTCCATCAAGGGGTCAGCGCCCCTCCCCTCCCCTCCGCTCCCGCTCCCCCCCAAATTCCATGCTGGGCTCATAAGCTCGATTCAGTTCGTGGTGTAGAGATCCGGGATGTTGGTTTAGTGCAATCGGTTCCTCCCTGCGCGATGCGCGTAACTTCAATCAGTTAGATGAGTCATTTTGCAGTCGTTTAGTGGGAATTTGGTACACCTTGAGTGCGGATCCAAGGGGATTCTGCTGCTGTGCCAGTTTGTTTGAAGAACTTAAACCTACGATTACTAACCATCGTTTATGTAGGGTTCAGCGGCATTCCGGTTTGCCAAGTTTGAGCTGATGCACATGAATGCTTGCAGTATAATGCAGATGTATTGGGCAGTGTAACAAAGCTTTCCAGAAACTCACAGGATCTGCGCGTACCCGTACCTAAGTGAATACATGAGCTTAGCATGGTTACTAGGTTTAAGTGAAACAACTACTTTGGGTGCAGGGCATGGAATTTACTGTGCTTATTATTCTGTGTTTGAAGATAAGTCTCACACGCTTATATTTAGAGATAGATTAAGGTTAGATTTTCCCGTAGCATCAGCAACCAAGGTCGAATCCTGAGCTCCAACTGATTGCGAGGATCCTTTAGTCAAAAATTGATCAATGCCTTTGTTTTTCTCTCCATATGCTGCTAACAAGACTAGAAGCCCCCCATTAGTGAATTAATGCCGCATGAACCTGTGGGAATAATGGTACTTCTATATGCAAGCAAAAATATACTGTGGGGCCTCACCACCCCCAACTAGATTCAGTGCCAGTGTTTAGTTAGTACTTGCTATTTATGTAGGTTTTCATGTAAACAATACGAAATTAATGTAGTTATATGTTGTATACAGCTTTATCATGACGTTCTCAAACAGAGCACCTGATCCAGAGGGAGATAGCACAGCTGTTCAAGAGTTCCTTGAAAATATGGAAGGTGCTTTCAGAGCCCACACTCCTTGGGCTGGCAGTTCTGAAGAAGAACTAGAGAGTGCCGGTGAGGTAATTTGCTTATTATGTTGCCCTGTTAATACAACTACATGTCCAGAGGGATAAGGATTAGCATTGCATTCAAAACCTTTATCTTCATATTGATTGCAAAATTTCTGGAATTCTCATAAACAAAATACTGTTCTTCATCTTGGCTTTTGGTTGATGCAATTTAAGTATCCAGTAAGTATATGCACTTTTTGACATGGTTGGACCAAGACTTTGACTAGGTTTGTCAGAATGTGATTTCTTTCTCTTGTTTTGTTGTCTTGCTTTTTTATTTTTTGCTGATGTTTTGATATATATGGCGTTTCTAATCTATTTTATGATCCACATGATTGCATAGCTTTGTCACATTATCAAAGTCATATATGGCACTCCGGCCCTGATGCATAATGGCAATCTATTTTATGATCATAGTGAAATATCATTTTGAATGTTCGGCAAGCAATCTGTCATCCTTAGCAATAACTTATATCTAGACTTTAACAGTGATGACTAATATTTTGCATAATGGTATTCGGATATGGGCGTGAAATGTTTTATTCTTGGACAGGCCATGTTTTCACTGGAATTGTTTGTGGTTTATCTTTTCATGTTAGCACTCTCAAAATCTCAATAACCGGCTGCATGTCTGACATATAGATTATAAATAACCATTTTTGCTCAGGCTTCACTGTGTAAGAACACTGAGAATTTGTTATTTCATTTCTTCTGAATAAAAAAGTGTTTGATGTCATACTTTCTTGCAGCAGTGAAGTTTTACGTTAGTCATGTGATTAATACTAGCAGTGTTGAATGCCAAGTATTAATATATTCTACTATAGCCATGCTGCTGTCCTAATAACTTGTAGTTGAGGCTCAATGTGGTAAATCTTTGTATCTCTAGGTGTCATTACTTTAGTTGCGAATAATTTTGTCATGCTGATCTGGCACACATACTAGTTTGTTCTTAGACTATTTATTATTTCTAGCATATAACATTTGTTGTCATTTCTTGTTCTGTGCTTCTAGGGCCTCGAGAAGTATGTTATGACCAAGCTGTATAATCGGGTATTTGCTTCAGTCCCGGAAGATGTGAAGAGCGACGAAGAGCTTTTTGAGAAGATTTCTCTACTCCAGCAGTTTATACGTCCTGAAAACTTAGATATAAAACCAGAATATCAGAATGAAACATCATGGCTGGTATAAAATTTAACCTCCCTATTTTCTCAAAATTCCGTATGCCGGATGTTGTGTTATTGCACATGTTGATAGCTGTCTTTACAGATGAAAGTTTTCAAGCTGAAATTGAGCTATGGTACAATTGTGATGAGTAGGTCGTAGAGCAAAACGTTTGGACCTACCTATGCTAAGCATGTCATTCTTCCTACTCATTACACTTTACTATTTATCATTGATGCCACTCTTGACATTGCCGCTGCCAAATGCCAATTACCCTTCTCAGGGAGAGTAGTTAAAATCATTGTTAGTTTTAAAACAAACATAAATTTTTCATGTTGCATTGTAGAGCATTTTTAAGTTAGAGCTGACAGACACATAACGGTGAAGCCATTTGGGACCCAATGACTGTTCCAATAGCATGCATTTTATGGCCCACTCGTCATATACATGGTCACCATTAATTTCTTCTTCTTTTATTCAGCTTGCACAAAAGGAGCTACAGAAGATAAACATGTATAAGGCTCCAAGGGATAAGCTTGCTTGCATCCTGAACTGTTGTAAAGTCATCAATAACTTACTTATGAATGCTTCTCATATGTCACATGATAACCCCCCTGGAGCTGACGAATTTCTTCCAGTCCTCATCTATGTCACCATAAAGGTATGGTTCACTGCTTGTGCTAGGACATGTTGATTGTTGGTGAGATATTTCTAGAAGTCCATCTTTTGTAAAATGAAGTGTCTATTGTTAGCAGTACTAAGGGCTGTTTGGTTCTAGGCCTAGCATTGCCACACTTTGCCATATATTTTTGCCAACCTTGCCTAAGCTTAGTTCATCAAAATGAGAGCCACAAGTTGGCAAGCCTAAGGGAATCTTGCCACACTTTTTGTGTGTATGCCATGTGGGGCTCAAGTGCGGCTTGCCTAAGGTGTGGCTTGAACCAAACACTCACCTAAGTTAGTCAAACTTGCCTAACCTTAGGTGTGGCAACCTTTGGCAAAGTTAGTCACAAACCGAACAGCCCCATACGTTTTTGTTTCAACTGTCAACAGGGCTTTGCCTATTGGTCGACATGGCTCAACTTCGATATACGTTGAAAAATAGCTGCAAATTGTAACTGATGGTGTGGTTTATTTGTTATGTCATATACATGCTTCTTCAGTATAGGTGTCAGTGCACTGTGTGACCTAGCTTTATTGTTTCTCTTTGTAACTTTTTTTATTTTATCATTGTACCTATCTAGTCTAACGTAGCCTTCATATTTTGTCATCCTGATAGCAAGCTTGTGGTGTGATGTACGTATTTGACTATTGTTGCTTGTATTGAACCTACTAGACTTCCTTACATCTGTGCCCTCCCGGCTCAGCCTGTCAAGGTTTCATTCGGTAACTTTAAAACGGTAATCGGCAAAGATGCCCTTGTGCCATGCGCTGCTGCTTTATTAGTTTTATTTATTCATTATCTGGATTAGTGTGGGATGACCCTTTTTTGTTGTTGGCTTACAAAACACACCTGTAGATTTATACTAAATTACTAAATTGGGGTAGCCTTCATGAATCAAGTAGTTTCTGTTCTTAATGCAGGCTAATCCTCCGCAGTTACACTCAAATCTTTTATACATACAAAGATACAGGTGCCAATCACGACTGGTGTCAGAGGCTCAATATTTTTTTACAAACCTCCTATCTGCCGAGTCTTTCATTTGGAACATTGAGGCGGAATCATTATCCATGGATGAACGAGATTTCCAGAAGAAGATGGATTTGGCAAGGGAACGCTTGTTAGGATTATCAGTTGGCTCAGAGAATCAGGAGAATCAGACCAATCTTGATGGGGGGGAGCATAGACCACAAGCACTAAAAGCTAGTGGAAATTCCGATGTCAACCTACCCTTGAAAGATCATATCCAAGGTCCAGTTCAGGACATGAAAAGGGAAAGTGATGTGAGCAGTAAATCAGTTGAGCGGGTGCAATCTATCTCTAATTTAGAGAAGAAGGGAGCTACAGAGCTTGTCAAGGATGACGACTTGAACAAAATATTCCAGGAATACCCATTTCTATTTGCCCGTGCTGGTGATCTGACAGTTGCTGATGTAGATAACCTTTTAAACTCTTACAAGCAACTAGTACTTAAGTATGTAGCACTCTCCAAGGGGATGGGTGTCACCCCTGAAACTCCTCTTGTTCAGAACATGCAAACTGCATCCCATCTTCAGATATCCGAGGAGCCTGAGAATGTGAAGAATGTTGTAAATAGTTGCGACAGCACTGAAGCAAGCAACAAGGCTCATGAGGACATTAAAAATGAAATTCCTGACTCAGAAGTCAGCAACATCAGTACACAACAAGCCGCTGTTGACGAATCATCAGGTCAGCCAGAGCATGCGTGAGCTGGCACTCTGGTCAAGCCGGTGAAATCAATTGGGTGAAATACAGACAGTGAGAACATTGCCTTCTGCAGTTCGTTCTTAGTATACCAAGAGGCGATAAGCAGCCGCGGAGCAGAATATGCATATTTCCCCTGAGCAGATATGCCGCGGTCCTTGATGCCACAATTGTACATGCTGGAAACTAGAAAGCAGATATTGGGTACCAAGGCAGATGGAAATTCTTTCTGCTGAAGCTAGATCCAGATCCAAACATTTGTTAATTGATCCTTGGGGCTCTTTATTTTGTTGTCAGTTGGACTTTGTGGTGACTGCCATTTTGTAAACTGTTATTATGTAACTAGAATTTCCATAAGAGCAGGTAGAATTCGTGCCAATATTCAGAGTAATTTATGTACCTGAATGTGGTTTCTTAATCAGCGCATCCAGTCATATCGTACCAGCCCGGGGTGATGACCTCTTTTACTTCTGTAGAGATCGGATCTTAAGATTCATTTGCCATCATCTTAAGATTTTCAAGGCAATAATGACTACATTTTGTTCGATTCATTTGCGGGGTATGAACCCAAGAACCTCCACCGATGACACAGAACCAGGTAACATAGTACAGTATTATTTTCAGCTTCATAATCATACTGAAATATTGAGTAGTTTTATGTGTGTGTAAGTATAAAGAAAAAACAGTGAAGAACCATTGTCTTGATTAACTTCGCTTGCTTCACTGCACATTGAGTAGTTTTGTCGATTACGATCAGGAATACAGATATCTACCATGGGAACCATCAGGATCTACAAAAGGTTTCCAGCATTATTTTTTGCCTTTTTCGCTTTAGTTTTCCCCTGAATTTCTTTAGTGGCGTCCTGCCAGTCCTCATTAGAATACGGAGGAATAAGAGATATACGTGTTGATCCTGCGTCATAGGTTGAGCTGTCCAGAACATGCTTGTGTTCTGCCGGTGTTCCCGATTTGCTCCAATGTCAACTCACTCACCACTGGTTCGTCTTTTACAATTGCGGAGGTGAGCAGTGAATACTGCCTTTGCTAGAGCAATCGACATCAAGCATCTCTGAAGCAATATATAACGTAAGTGGAGCATTTTCTTGCTGCTGTATTTTGGTCCTCAGCTGCTAGGGTTCACCGGCGTCCTGATCCTAAATTCTGGTGGCCGGTGATAAAGTAATTAGATTCTTAGACACCGAGATCATGTGCAGTCGTACAGCTGTTTCTTAGACACCTACATCTCTCTTAGCAAAACTCAGGTGCATGGAGGCGACTGAAGGTTGGTACTCCGACAGAGTGCACAGAAATTCGAGCCGAAAAGGACCCGTATTGATGGCGTTGCCGTACACAAACACCTGCAACGAACTAGGCAGGACCTGCGTAGTACTGCTTCCACACCGCAACTGGTCATGCCGTGTCACTCTGCTTGAAGACGGGAGGGTGTGAACACCGAGCAGACTTAACACTGGATGACCAGCTGGAGTAAGTGGGAAAGGGAGAACAGCTAATGGGAGCGCTGGAATCTTAGCTAGATCATCCTCAAAAAGAAGAAAAAAAGGAATATCATCCTCAAAAAGGAATCTTAGCTAGATCGAGGGCATTGGATTATCATCTTTACAATACCAAAAAAACCAGAGTTGCAGAGTTACAGACGAGCACAGCTTAGCTCCTGCGAGTGAGCTGTTCTGCTTAGACGCCAAGCCTCCGCACGAGACCCAAAGCGCGTTCTCGGGAGCACTTTCCGATTAAACTAAACTAATTGTAATGATCAACAACAGAAAAATGGAAGCAAAACGGAACAAATCCAACAGGTATCCAATGCAGACAGTCTCGCTCGATTCACTCATGAACCCATACAGTGTAGTAGCAGTGGTATTACTAACGTCTCGCCAAATAAACACACACATAGTAGTATATATTGTATAAGTATTACGTATGTTCTTACTAAATGAACGAAAGAATCTATGGAAGCACACTTGGAGTGAGACCTAGCTAGAGCCTAGTAGAGAGGATCCATGCATGCACCTAGCTAGCTTCCATGGGAGAAAGAAAAAACCAATGATCAATGGTGATCGACTCATGGATGCCCGTATGAATGTCGATCCATTGGAGACGGTGGACGCTTCACTCTAGCAGAAGCTCCACAGCCTCATCATCTCGCCGTCCTCCTCGGGCTCCTCCCAGGTCGACGAGAAGGGCGTGGCGTGACCGGCGGCGATGAGGTCCATGAGCTTGGGGGACGCGAACGCGTCCAGCTCCGTCCACAGCTCGTCGTGATCTCCCACCGGCGAGCCAGCGCTGGCCATCGAAGACGTGGCGTGCTCCTGGACGTCGGCGCTCCCCAGTGTGGACACTGAGACCGAGGTCGGCGTCGTCGCCTCGGCGCTGGAAGAGCAGCTGTCGTCCACGACGCCGGCGACGATCCTGGTGGCTTCAAAGGCCGCTGCCGCAGCGGCGGCCGCGCGCTGGATGGACCTCGGAGACAGGTCGTCGGCGTGCTGATCGGCGGGGGAGGGAAGCGAATGCGGCGACGAGGGCGAGGCGGAGGACGAGGAGGGGAAGTTGAGGACGGCGTCGGAGCCCTTGAGGCAGAGGAGCGCGGCGTCGTAGGCGCGCGCGGCTGCCTCCGGGGTGGCGTAGGAGCCGAGCCAGATCCGGCGCTTCTGGTGCGGTGCCCTGATCTCGGACACCCACGACCCCCAGCTCCGCATCCGCACCCCCTTGTACTGCCTCACCGCCATCGCCGGCTGCCTACTCCCGCCGCCGCACAGCGCCGCCGTCCCACCCCCACCACCGCTCTCTGCCATAGCCGCCGCAGCCTCGCACCTGCTAGTGCCGCCGCCCGGGTGGTTCTTGACCATTTTCCACGCGCTCTAGCTCCCTGCTGCTGAGATGAGATCTTGCTGCTACACCACACTGGTGAGCTCCGTACTTATAGTGAGGGAGGCGACGTGTGAACGGCTGAACGCTGCTAGGGAGTTCGATCGTGGGAAAGGGGGCAGTGTCACTCTCGCGCACGCAAAGTCACCACGTACTACGTACGTAGGAGTATGTACGTGCGTGGTCCTAGACTCTAGTAGTGGAGAAAGGGTTGGCGCTATTCTACACTGCTTAACTTGCATTTGGAAGACTCCTTAATTGTTTTCGATGAAGTGACCGAGACCAAGGCTGGCTAGATCGCAGCAAATGTGCTATGCCTACGTGTGATGTACCCACTTTGCCCTTGCCTAGCCAGGCTTGTCTGAGAAGGAGCGTATAGCCAGATCTCAGGAGAATGTACGGTGTAGCTTGTGGCTTGCCTTCCTGGACGCTTCGGCTGTACTAGTATTAATTGTGGCCAGAAAAGAAAAGAAAAGAAACGAAAACTGGCTAGTACATACACGCATGGGCAGCTGCCAAACTTGCCTGATGCTGTCGGAAAACCTATAATTAAAGCCACTGAAAGAGCTGTAGAACCAGATCCATCTCATCAGCTGCCATCGTGCCATGCATTTCAGTACATGGAACCGGGGGAAAAGCCCTATATCTATATATTATTATCATACATACAATACAAGCAAGAGTTTAGCTGCCATGGAAATTATATATAAGCCGGCCTAAAGTATACGATGCTCAATTATTCGTCAGATTTCAGACGTTGATCTGCGCGCCTCGTATTATGTACTGTACACGGGCATTTCTTATTAAGTTCTGCGGCCATGCATATATAACTCGAACGTACGTACGTCATGGGCTCATCTCATGGGCATGACAGATTATCTGCACTGCTGCAGCTGCGCCCCACGTTATAATTAAGTAACGGCAGACGGTTAGATGTGCTCTTAAAAAAGCGCGTAGTACCTCCGAGAGAGTCGTCGCGCCCAAGCAAGTTCAAAGGCGCCCGTACATCCATGCATGGAGAGTGAGAGGTCAGATCATCCACCAGGCATGAGAAAAGCTGTGCGAGATGATCAAGTGCCTGTGCACATCTCGGTGTAAAGATTGGCACGCTCCGATGCCCTCCACGGCAAGTGATCAGGCTGATAATAGCGCTGCTGGATTCCCTGATTAGGAAAGCGGTAACGTTCCTCTTCGAGTGATACCCAATTAGTGTCCATCATCATGTAGGGAACGAACGGCATTACTGTGTCGTCTGTGGACCCAATGTTTTCTTGCAACGCAAATGACATGCCGGCATAACATCTCGGTTACTCGGAAAAACACTGATCGGGCAGTACCCGGTGCCTGACGCGGATCAAGAAAAATATACTTCCTCATATTCATGTTAATTATCCCTGATTTATTACAACGAGAGTGCCGGTGCTTGTATTTGTCGTTACGTGATCTACGGACCTGGATGTAAATTTTACTTCTAGTGTTCTTTAGAGCATCTCTAACAGCCGCGCAACGCGCGACGCATTAAAAAGGCGTTTGCAGCGCGCTGATCAACTGTTTTTGCGTGGCGAGGAGCGCTTGCTCCAGCGGCTGCTCAAAAGTTTAGCGCGCGCGAGCCGCTCCAGCAGACGCTGCAAAAAAAACTGCGCGCGCTCTCGCACAAACAACATATGCACTTTAAACAAATATAATAAAACATAGGCATACATTAAAATAGATTAAAAAACGATACATATATAGTTCATAGCGTACATAGTTCATCATAGCATAGATAGATATAAAAAACTAGTCCAATACGATAAAATAGATAAAAACTACAGTGCAACTAGAACCTATCCCGAGTTGTCCTCCTCGCTGGTGTCGTCCAAGGTATCGAGAAACACGTCTTCCCAACGAGGATCGTCTTCGTCAAAGAACGACTCCTATCCTGCCGAAACGAGATCGCATTGCGCCGACGCGAGTGCCTTCCACCGACGCATGTCCGCCCGCACCACGTGGCGCCTTGCCGTCCTCTCCGCCCAGAAGGCGTTCTCGTCGGCGACGTCCTGCGGGTAGCACTGGCGCCACTTCACCATGGCTAGCTCATCCGCCTCGGCGATGAGGAGGCGGCGCTGACGTCTGCGGTGTTCCTCACGGTCCTCGTCTGTTACAAGACGGGGCGGCCGCGCGAGGTCCTGCGCCTGCTGGCACGTCTGCGCGTCGTGGAAGTTCATCTACGAGTGTGGCCTGCTGAGGCGCCACGCCCATAGCATCGTAGGCGCGGGCGGCCTCGTGCGCGGTCTCAAATGTCCCGAGACTGAGACGCACGTTGCCGGAGCGGATCTCCGCGTAGAACGCGTCGGAAGGGCGGACGCGGACGCCACGGTAGCCCGAGCTGCTTCGGCGACGCGGCGGCATGTCGGTGGTGGGGAAAGGGCGCGGCGGCGGCAGATGCGGGGCGCCGGATGCAAAGAAGAGAGGGGTGGCGAGGGGAAGAAAGGGCCGACGAGAGCAATCGAATGTGCGGCTGGCGGCATCGGACGCGCGTGTTTTATAGACTGCGCCGGATGCCACGCACCAAATCTAGTGCACGAAGGGCCGCCTCGCCCCACCCCTACCCCCACGCGCGCGATCTTTTGCCGCGCGCCGGAATTTTCCGCGTCCGCTGGAGCGTGCGAACCCGCTCCGCGCGCGCTAAACCTAACTTTCCCCTGCGCGCGCGATATTTGCCGTCGCTGTTGGAGATGCTCTTATACTATATACCTTGACAGTTGATGGATAGATCAGAAGTTTTCTCGTAAAAAAAAAGTGCCATGTAAGAAACACAAAATTTAAGTTGAGCAGTGAACTGTGTGATCAAACGGTGGAAACCAGTAGTCGATCTCCTTATGTTGTTGTTGCAGGAAGTAACATCTGCCAACAAAAGTTAAGGTAAACTTTATGTTCAGTTTGGCTTTTCTACGTATCTTACGGTGTACTCCATGCATCCATGAAACTGCCTAGCATACATAGGCTTCGTTCAGGTAACATCTGTCAACAAAAGTTAAGGTAAGCTTTATGTTCAGTCTGGCTTTTCTACGTATCTTATGGTGTACTCCATGCATCCATGAAAACTGTCTAGCATACATAGGCTTTGATCAAACCTAGCTGCTACTCACTGGTGCTCAGGCTTTACCAGACCTGTCCTGTATTTGGATTTTGGAGCAAGCGTGAATTGCATAAAAGACGAACACTATTAGGGCTAGTATTGCTCATAACCACCACTTAGCTAACATTTTACTGAAAACAGCCACTATTTTGGGCAGGTCATTGCACATAACCCATACACTAGCTTCAAGTGTGGATTAGCGATTCTAACAATGAATGGAAAGGACTAGCTTTGGTTGGAACAAACCATACACAAAACTCTGGATTCCTTTCCAACGAAATAATAAATGGCCTGCTGAGAGACTAACAAAATTTCATACCAAATTGATCAATAATTTATCAAAAATTCAGTATTCAAGTTTGAAGATTTAAAATTCGGCTGAAAATGCAAATTTCTAATACTCGGGCTGCGCGCGATGGCGACCCTGGGCGTCTGGCGTGGCGGCGGAGATAGGACGCTGGAGCGGCGGCTCCAGGGCTTGTCGGCGGGGCTGCGCCTCCATGGCTGCAGGGGCAGCGTGGTGGTCAGCCATGGCGCGCGGTGGCGGCGGATCTGGGCGCCCCCTGCCCAGATTCGTCCTGCTGTGGGTGGTGGCGGCCCGTGGTGTCACCGGCGCTTGCCTGCGCGTCCGGGGTGGTTCTCCACTCCGGCATGTGGAGGAGGTCGTCGGCGCGGCGGGTGCGTCGGATCTGGGTGTGGCCAAATCTGTGGCCGGCTTGTCGGGGTCGGCTTGTTCGGCTACCGGTGTGCGCGAGCGGTGGGTTCTAGCGCCAAATCTAGCCGCAGGCCGCGCCGACGACGACGCTCAAAGGCGCCACTTTTCTTCTTGGAGACATCGGTCGATGTCTGCTCCTGCATTTCCCCCCTCTCCGCCTCTCGGGTGAAAACCCTAACTCTGGCGGGCGGCGGCGTCCTTGACGTCGTGACCTTCTTGAAGGCGTCGCCTTGAGGGCTGAGGGGTGGTGGGCACTGTGTGGGTCCTTGACGGTTGCTGGTGATGGGCACTGCTTCAGGGGAAACCCTAGGATCTGGTTCTCCAGATCAGACGATGGCAGTATTGCTGTGTCGTTTCTCTCCGGGGAGCACCGTTTGTGGAGCAGCGCTAGAAGACACAGGCAGGAGGTGGAGCGGCTCCGTCTTGCATGGAGCTTCGGTGGAGTTGTCAAGTCATGCCTGGCCGACAGGTGCTACGATGAGTCATGCCTGGTTGGCAGGTGCTACGCACGATAGCTCTTCCAGAGTCTTCGCGTCTGGACGGACGAGCGCAGGGCGGTGGCGCCGTTGGGCGCCGTGGTGGTGTCGATGGATGTCCGGACTGGTAAGGAGGATACAGATTTATCTTCTGAAGATGGGTCAGTGGTCCGATGAAGATGGCGGCTTCTAAAGCGTGTGCAGGTGGTGTGCGCTTTAGGTCTGCTGCACCGGTTGTTAGTCCTGATACGTTATGTGGATGGATCGGCGACGACACTGGTTGTAGATATGGGGAGTGAGAGCACTCCTCATTATCGATTTTGTAGGTGTGAGTGGTGACTTCGGACGATTTGATGTATGTTTCTTGTCAGACCTTTGTGAAATAATTAATAAAGATGGATGCATGCATTAATTGATGCAGAGGCCGGGGGCCGAACCTCCATTTCTAAAAAAATACAAGGCCACTATGAAAATTATAATTTGCATCTATACAAGGCCACTAACATCATCGAGGTAAAATTGATGAGGTTTGCCTCGTACTAGCAACCGAGAACATTAATACCCCTTGCATGCATGTGGGAGTGAGGAGATTGGTTTTTATGTACCACATTAATCAACCAATGAGGAGTGGGTTGTCTTCTTGTGCGCTGAAGAGAAAAATACACATTAATTAACACGTCAAGCGAGGAGACAAGACTAGCTTGCAACATTGGCTAAGTAGGCATTAATTTATACCTTGGTACCTGCAATATGAGTTTGTGACCTTGTATAAAAAATAAAGGCAGTAATACATATAACACCTACCAAAAAACAATACAGGTCTCATGACTGGAAGTAAGAATTGGTTATGATGTTTGTGAGAATTGCTAGTCAACTCTTTAAGTATCAAACTAGAGGGCCTCTTCGCTACCTCCTCCTCCCATCTCCAGATCCCATCACTTCCCTCCGCCCCTCCCCCTACACGGGCGGCCGAGGGGCCTGAACCTTACCCGTCGGGCTATCCCCATCCCATCCGTAACCTCCGTTGCCGCTGGGCTAATCCTAGGCGGCTGACTGCGGTGGCGGAGGAGCCTCTCCTTCTCACGCACGAGGGTGGCGCGGGGCTCCCGGGCGAGCAGAAGTGCGTACCCAGATCCGAGCCTCCGCGACGGTGGCTCGCTCCCGGCGGCGGATGACTAGTGATGGAGCTGCTGCATCTGGCCGTGGCGCTACGACACCTCGGATCGGCGGCGGCGTGGAGGGCTTTGGTGGGCTGGTCTGCTGCGGGCGTGGTTGGCCCTCCAGTCAGATTTGATCTGGCCAGAGTGGCTTGCTTGCTCCGCGGCGGAGGAGATCGGTGGTGGTCCGTGCGCACGATGCGAGACGGAGGTTCGTCAAGCTGATCCGGGTGAAAACCTCGTTCTCAGCTTGTTGCCAAGACCGGCGATGGCGGCACTTTTTTGTGCCGTTACCTTCTTGAAGGCATTGCCGTGGAAAAGTTCCAGACCTCTATCCGCTATCTATAGGGGAAACCATACATCAGTAGATTAGATGACGACGGCGCTTTGGTGTCGTTTCCCCCTTGGGGGCGTCATTCTTGGAAGTGTACACGGGCTCGAGGGACCAGTGAAAGGCTTCTTTGGTGGAGCGGTGCTTTCATCTTACTCATTGATGGCGGATCTCGGCGGCGTGGCGCAGTGGAGACTCAGTGCCCGATGCGCGGAGATGGACTCGCATAGGAGGAGGACGCTGTCTGGCGTCATGGTGGCGTCGATGGCAGAGAGGCCTGGCAAGGTCAGTGTGTTAGTTTCTGCTCTGAAGATGGATTGGTGGAAGACAGCGGCGATGACACATGAGAGTGCGGGGACCATTTGTACCCCAAACCCAGTATGTGGCTCGGTTGGAGACTCTGGCTTTAGATGTTAGGCTTTGGTGCGATGTATGTTTGGTATTAGGCTCGGACTATCGGCACCCCTTCATCAAGTGGTTAGGAATAACGACAGTTGTTGCTAAGATGTGGCTTTGGACAAATTGATATACTACTCCCTCTGTTCCAAATTACTCGTCGCAGAAATGGATGTATCTAGAACAAAAATACATCTAGATACATCCATACCTGCGACAAATAATTTGAAACGGAGGGAGTACTTTGTAAGATCTTTGTGAATAATTAACAAAATAACTACATGCATCGTTCAAAATGCAAAGACCGGGGTAATCCTTCTTTTCTAAATAAAGGTACTGTATCAAACTAGAGTGTCAAGTTAAAACGGCGGAATTGCGGGCTTGAGAAGTACGAAGAACGCCGCAGCAATGTGCATGTGTCCGGTGCAATTTTCAACGGCCGGCCTTTCCTCTGAAAAGAAAATCAACAGAACACCTCAATGTGGATCCACAGTTGTGGAGAACTCATTTACATAAACTTTTCTTCATTCGTTTTGAACAACAAGTACATTTGAAGGCAGTGGAAACAATGCCCTTTTCGTGATCAGTGGGCGTCAATCAATTAGTTTCCATCTCCGCATGATGGCGAGAAAGAAGAAGAGGGGACACGTATACTGTGCCCGCAGTGGGCTCCGCTCAACCATACGTGCTGCTGTGCAAAAGGGAGAAAGGCAGCGTGCCCACGCATATGCGGCTAAGTTAGCCGGGCGCTTTCCATCACGAGCTTTGATCCTGCGTCTGGACGGAGAAAATGGAGAGGATCCCCCGTGCCCTGCCCCTGCCCGTGTGTAATAACTTGCTTGGCACGGAAGTAAGCAGGCGCCTTCATCGAGTGGGCGGGCTCGTCGACTCTTCCGCTTTAATCCGCTTTTCTCCGGAGGAAGGAAGGCCTCGCATATGCGGCAGAAGGATCGGATCGAACCGAGGGAGTGCCGGTGCCAGTGACTCATGAGTCATCACCATGCTACAGCGTACTACAAGCTCTGCCGCACTTGCGCCAGATCGTCGTTCCTCGCACGGCTCAGCTCGGAATCATCATCTCATTCCTTTTCTTTTTGCCATAGGGAATCGTCTCATCCTGGCTTGGTTGATGGTCGTTTGCGTGTTCATAGTGCTCAAGTTCCTTTTAAAATGCGTATATTACATCTTGGAAGGCCGCGTTAGGTGCTCTTGCCACTGATCAAAACAAGTTATACCCACACATTGATATCACTGATTGTTGTCGGATGCACGGCCCGGGAGAGGGAAGGTTCTTACCATGTCCTAATTGCATGCACGACTCGTGTGGCGGAGGATACGAGAGTTATGGCCATTGCCAACTGATGATGTACTAGGTAATGGTAAAGAGTGGCTCCTGCATGTGCTTGCGGCATGTGACGATAAGGTTCATGATATGATCATTCTACTTATATGAAGAATTTGGCAACTTCACAATGATATTGTGCATGACAAGGAAGTGTCATCAGTTGATGTTGCTATGGAATTTCCGAATAGTTATTATAAGTCTCTTGATCTGCTGTAGATAGTAGTCTAGTGTTGGGCAGTACACAGGAGGACATTGATAGGTTTATAAATTCTATTAAAACAAGAGAACTTACTCAAGCATTGCTTTATGAAGCTGCTCAGAAAAAGAAGTTAGCTGCTCATGAGAAGGAGCAGTCTTCCAGTGTCGAGTTAAGCTTTGATTCAGAGAATGAGGATATTACTCAGATTGTTGAAGAGTTGGATAATCACAGTACTTGTATACCAGTTGGTGAGGAATTATAGTATGGAAGAAATATTAAAAAGGAAGATGTTGGCATGGGAGGAGGTTATTCCTATTAGTATTCAGCAGACCGCGGCTCCTGTTCGTTGGCCACCACCTCTAGCAATTTGGGTCGCTGTCTGTTGATAGATCTTTCTCAGCTAATGATGGCAAGGCAGGTGCTGGTATGATCTTATGTTGTAATGATGGATCTATTATCTTTGCTGCTTACGTGATATATTCAATTGCAATGAGACAGTCGAGGCGAAGATACATCCAATAATGCAGGGGATGGCCCTTGCTCCACAACATACTGATTGACCAGTAAGGGTGCAATCCGATTCCTATACTGCACTTTCAATCCTCTTTGATGATAGTATGTCCCGACCGGCCTATGGTCATCTAGTAGTAGCAATTAAATCCTTGATGGATGATAGGGAGTTTGTTTCAAAAAATTTAGTAGGACTCAAAATAGGGTAGCAAATTGTATGGTAAATTATAGCCGTACCGAGTCATGTACTGCAGTATGGATGAGCAGATGTCCTCCATGTTATGAGAATTTATTGCCTCTCGATTGTAACCTTGTGACTTTAGAAAAATGATAGAGTTTAAACTTTTTGGTCACAAATTTTCAAAATATTCGTGTTAAAAAAATATTCACTTTTTCAACAGAATGCTTCACATTTGTTCTCAGGATCTGGCGCTGCTGTCAGCTTATATTAATATGTCGCGCTGTCTAATGAGACACCAGCGCGTTAACACTACTGGCTACCATCCCAGAGTTCTAGCGGAAGCGCCCATGTTTGAATTGTTGCGGCACACTTTTCTCTTTGTTTCATATCAACTGGTGCGAACTGGTGGTACAATAATCACCAATGGGCTGGCCCATCGCGGCTCAATGCACGCTAAACGATGACAATTTGCCAAAAAAAAAACTCCCTCACCACAGCCAAAAGTCCCGGGTTCGATCTGTCACGTCAACAATCCCTCTTCGGGAACACTCTCAAGTCTTCGGGAACGCTCTTAATGTTCAAAATAGACTAGGATCGACAGTTCGGTGTGTTGATTTCGGAGATTATGAGTTCAGGGTTTGATTTAGTTTTCATCTACAATTTTAAGGTTTGTTTTGAACTATTTCCGTATTTATTTTCAGAAACCAAACGTAAAGCTGATCAACATACGAAGGGCTTGGCACTCAGGATCTCCTATATGCCACTGTTAGTGGGCGAATAGTCAGCCTCCCCAACTGGGCCGACTGGGCCGGGCCATCGAGCGTTGTAACGACCAATTCATGTCTTTAGCGCCCGAACATTAACCGGAGCTAACAGGCGCCGTGGCAGGCCGCGGCCCAGCTAGGTCGTTCGCTCGCTCGCTCATCCATATATAGAGGGGAGCAACTAGTTAACGAGCGCTTCTTCAAGAGTCTCGCAACGATCAACGCCATTTGGCGCGCTCTCAGTCATTCGCTACGTGTCGCGTTCTGGATGCTTCTTTCGGATTTTGTTATTTTTATTTTTCCACACGCGTTTTTGATCTTTTAAACGGTTTTTTTCGATTTTTTCGACGTTTTGATTTTTCCTTGGTCTTCCTTAGCTTTTCGATCAAAAAAAATTCAAAAAAAAATTGCGCGAAAAAACGCATTTTTTTCTTTCGCGAAAGTCACGGTTTTTATTCCGCGAGAGGCACGGTTATACTTTAGCGAGAGTCACGGCCGTGCCTTTCGGAAACGAAAAAAAACGCGTTTTCTGTTTTTTTTTCTTCCGCGAGAGGCACGATTGTGCTTTCGCGAGAGTCACAGCCATGCCTCTCGGAAAGGGAAAAACAAAACGCGTTTTTCTGTTTTTTTTTCTTTCGTGAGAGTCACGGTTTTGCTTCCGCGAGAGGCATGGTTGTGCTTATGCGGAAGTCACGGCCGTGCCTCTCGAAAAGGGAAAAAATACGCGTTTTCTGTTTTTTTTTCTTTCACGAGAGTCGCGGTTTTGCTTTCGCGAGAGGCACGGTTGTGCTTTCGCGAGAGTCACGGCCGTGCCTCTCGGAAACGAAAAAAAATGTGTTTTTTGTTTTTTTCCTTCCACGAGAGTCACGGTTTTGCTTCCACGAGAGGCACGGTTGTGATTTCGCGAGAGGCACGGGTGTGCCTCTTTCGGAAAGGAAAAAAACGTGCTTCCGGTTCGGTTTTTTCGCCCGGTTTTTTTCGTCCGGTTTTTTTCATGAAAAAAAGAGTTCGTCATAACCTATCAACATGGGATCTAGTTTTGAAAATCTCGACGCGAGGAATCCAATATTGAAAACGGTTCGAGATTTGGACGCATGGTTTAAGAGATAAAACATTTTGAATAAACGGATCTATGAAAAAAGAGAAAACTCCCAGGTTGCGACAAGTGGCGCGCTGCATGTGCGCCATTTGTCGTGACCTGGCAAAGTGAAGTGTTCTTACAACGAGTACTCCTTAATTAGTGATTTCGTATATAGAGTATTTTTTACCCGCTCTCTTGCTGGGCCAGATTTCTTTGTTTGACCAGTTGACCCAATATTCCATTGAGCGCTAATATTTTTTTGTGGCAACTGCTAACGAATTGAAATTCAACCAATGACTTTTGACCTGTTGACCGCCATGGATTGACCATTAACTTTCTGAAAATTTCATGCGCTAGAAAATAGTCAAGAATTTTAAAATGTTTTTTGTGCTTGATTTGAAAAAAATTCAATGACTTAAGGAAGATTCAAGAATCTCGAAAACATTCATGGATTTGAAAAATACTTACCAGGTTTGAAAAAATGTTCATGAAGTTAAAAATAGTTCACAAATATGGAAAATTTCACAAATTTGGAAAATGTTTTAGACATGAAATTTTTGCATATTTCAAAAAAGTTCATCGTGTTGAGAAAAACTTCGTGGATTTGAAGAAAGTTCAAGAATTTGAAAGCAAGTTTTTGAATTTGAAAAAACATTATGGATTAAAAAAGCTCATGAATTTGAAAAAAAGTTCATAGATTTTAAAAGTTCCTGAATTTTGAAAACTTTTAGAAATTTGAAAATGTTCTTGTATTTGAAAAAGTTCATTATTTTAGAAAGGACTTCAAGGATTGTAAAATAGGCCTCGAATTTGAAAAACATTTGTTTATTTGAGAAAAATGTCATATGATTAAAAAAAGTTGACGAATTCAAAAAATGTTGAAAAAATTCGAAAAATTTTGTTAGTATGAAAAATGTTAAATAGTTTGAAAAATAAATGAAATATGTTATAAAAACAAATATAAGTAAAACAAAACGAAAACAAAAAGATCTAAAAAGGAAAAAAGAAAAAAGTCCATATACCATGAAACTACGCACAAACAAGAAATGCTGGTTCAACGTTTATATGCAATCCCAATTAATCATGGGGTGTGCATCGTGTATGATTTTCCCTTTAATGGATGCTTTTTCTTAGACAAACTTTATTATGCCGTGACCACCTGTACAGGAACAAAAAGTAGGTTTTCAGGTTGGCCTAACGACACATGGCGGCCAACCCCTAAAGTAAGACCATGCTTAGCAAAATTGTGAGCCTCAACATTCGAGGTTCATAACTTGTGACTAATGATCCAAGAATGAAAACTAAGCATATGATCTCTGATCTTATTAATCACCGCGCCGTAAGGAGATGCACTTCCGCTTCAGATAGCAGCCCTTTAATGGATGCTATAGGCGTGAATAGGATTTGCTATAGCCAGTACTGTAGCGTTCAGTTTCTTCTTCTTCTTCTTCTTCTTCTTCTTCTTCTTCTTCTTCTTCTTCTTCTTCTTCTTCTTCTTCTTCTTCTTCTTCTTCTTCTTCTTCTTGTTTCATTCGTTTATGAAATAATATTCTTCTAAATTGTGAAAATTATTTTGAAATGCAATCATTTTTCAGATTAGTGGACATTTAGGGAAACACAGATATTTATTGAAAAGTTTTTTTTAAAACACATTTATTTTTATTTATACACAAACAAAATTTGAAAAGTCAAGCATTTTTGGAAAAACACAAAACTTTGGTGTAAATTTTGAATATCTTCTAAAATTGAGAATAATTTTTAAAACACGCATATTGTTTTAAATTTGCAAGCATTTTCGTGAATTGATGAAGAAATTTATGAAATGGCAATACTTTTTAAAATTCTGGATAATTTTTGAAAAATAAATATTACTTGAAATTCTGAACAAATTTTGTAAATGCAAACAATTTTTATATATGAATAATATTAGAAAAAAACATTATTGAAATTCAGAACAAAAAAATTGAAACTTGAATATTTTTTGAAACATCCCAAACATCTTTTAAAATTCGGAAGAATTTTTGAGAATTAAGAAAAAACTAAAAAATAGTAAAAATAAAACCGAATCCTTCCAGAGGGTTTCCTAAATCGGACAGCTAAATGGGGCGCTCCAGCTAGGTGACTCTTGTGCTAAGCCCCCAGCTTTGAGCAAAGCACGTCAAATCGGGATTGCGTTGGCACTCGATCACGAACGTTGCAATGTTGTGCCTGTGCCAAAAGAGCTCGGCAGCCTTAAATCTTCTTTTTCTGGGCACCCTTAAAAAAGTTGAATACCTACTATTTTTTCTAAAAAATATATGCACAAGTATATATAGTGTATGGCATCTACATATACCTGGAAAAAAATTTATATAAAGAAACTAACAGATTGTCAAGCATTTGAGCCCAAAACTAGGAGCAGTCTGTGTATCATGTACCTGGCCTGCTTGGATTGCCTCGAAAAAAAAAATCTAGCCTGCTTGGTGTGGAACGCCGTTTTTATTCCATCCTGCACCACCCCCCCCGACCTTGCCCAGTGGCCCTTCTCATGGCCCAATTCGGAAATGCAACAGGCCTGCAGCGCAGAGCACGCACGGGACGGCGTCTCCCATCCCCTTTTTTCAATCGAATACTCCCATCCTCAATTATGATCGGGTAGAGCACAGGCTGATCGCCTGATCGTGCGGACGGGCGCGCGGCGGCGATGGGAGCGGCCGGCCGTGACGGGCAGCACGGCGCAAGCAATCAGGCGGCGTCCATCCTTCGCCCCGTCTTTTCTCTTACTTGCAGCAGGCGTCCGAGGCTCTGTTTCCGTTCCAAAGCCGCAGGTTAATGTCTGATTGATATTTTGATCTGCTCATGTGCTTCCGCTCTTATAATTAGATACACTCGCTCTTCTCATGCCCAATCGTATAGTTAGCTAAAGTGCTAACCTCATGTACATCTATCGCTGTAGGGGTCGCCTTCTTTCCATGCTGTTCCCATTTATCGTTTCAATGCATGAAGGAATGTACTCTCTCCGTTCACAAATATCACAAATATAAGATGTTCTAACTTTTTTTCTGAATCAGATGTATATAGATACATTTTAGTGTGTTTGTTCATTCATTTCAGTCCCTATGTAGTCAATATTGAAATACCCAAAACATCTTATATTTGTGAACGGAGGGAGTAGTTTGTAAGTTTTCTTATCATTTTCCTATTTCTATCATCTATATATCTCAGATGTTGGCACTTATTCTTTTTTTTTCTTTTCAGGAAAGATGTTTCCACTTCTATATGATGATGAATTTCAAGTTATGATCAATTCTCCGAACCTATGACATTATGGTCAGTTTTATGTTCCATCTGCTATATATTATAAAATTTATATAATATGGCGCTAAATCATTTATACACATAAAAACAAGGCTTTTGTAGGATAGATAAGTATGTCTAGGGGTGTGTGTGTGTGTGGGGGGGGGAGTAGCCTAAAAAAGATTATTTGCCTAAGTTTTAATTTTCTTGGTAGATTTTATGCTTTTCTATAGTAGTACTAATGAGCACTGTGCCCGGTGTGCCCGGGTGGGCCTGGTGTGCCGTGGCACACCCAGAATTGTAAGATTTTTTTTGTATCATATAATGTTTCAGCCCAAATTGAAGTGGGTCCAAGCCCAACTGGTTCTCCCCATCATGTGAGCGAGCAAGAGCGAGAGGCAGAGCTATGTGACCTAATCCCTCTCACGCTCGGCCAGTTCCCTACCAAGATGCCACTAGTGCAGAACCGGGCTATAGCACCGGTTCGTAAGGCCCTTTAGTGCCGGTTCGGTAACCGGCACTAAAGTGTGGGGACTAAAGGTCCCCCCCCTTAGTACCGGTTCCGCACGAACCGGCGCTAAAGGGCAACCACGTGGCACGAGGCGCGCCGTGGTCTTGGGGACCTTTAGTCTCGGTTAGTGGATTTTTTTGATTTTTTTGAAATAAAGCAAAAACAGCCCGCCTACTGGGCCGGCACGGCCTGCATACGACTAGAAACCCAACCTCTAGTTGGGCCAGGATGCAGGCCCGTCCGGCCCAGTAGGCCCCACAGGACAGAAGACTTGCAATAGGCCCACAAAGGCCTGCTTAGAGAGGAGCTCGACACGGTAGCCGCAGCGGGGCTTATAAACCGGTGCGAGCTCCTCTCAACTAGCGAGGTGGGACTAAACATTGTGCACTGCGGGTGGCAGCGCACCACCTTTAGTACCGGTTGGTGGCTCCAACCGGTACTAAAGGGGGGGGGGGTCTTTAGTACCGGTTGGAGCCACCAACCCGTACTAAAGGCCACCACCTTTAGTACCGGTTGGAGCCACCAACCCGTACTAAAGGGGGGGGGGGTCTTTAGTACCAGTTGGAGCCACCAACCCGTACTAAAGGCCACCACCTCTTTAGTACCGGTTCGTGGCACGAACCGGTACTAAAGGTTCACCACGAACCGGTACTAATGAGCGCCGCCCGCCTAGCCGTTGGAACCGGCACTATTGGTCACATTGTTGCCGGCTCAAATACAAACCGGGACAAATGAGCTGAACATTTGACCCTTTTTCTACTAGTGTGCTCACGTGCCGCAGCTTGGTGCTCATCCACTCGTCTGCCCATTTGAATTCGAAGTAGCGTCGGCCGCCGAAGCTCCTTTCCACCAGAAATTGATCGCCGGAGCCAGCGCTGCGAGCCGCTGACCTGGACCAGACGGCCACTGCCGCTTTGGAGGAGCTCCTCCCGCCTGTACCTCTCGTCCTAGCTGGTGAGTCTAGTCATGCATGTCACAAAGATCTTGGGGATGACCACTATGCAATCCTAGCTGATGAGTCTAGTCATGCATCTCACAGAGATCAACTTTCTCTCTGCATATGTTTTGTTGATAAATCGGGAAGAGGGTGTGAGAGGTTCCTTGGAGTTGTTCATGTTGCCAGTACAACTTCATTGTCACTTAAGGATGCAATTCAAACTTTGCTTAAAGGTCATCATTTGATTCCTAGTCAAATACGTGGGCAAGGATATGATGGGGCTAGAAACATGAAATGGGAGATTAAAGGGTTGAACAAAAAGGTGAGTGGACAAGAATACATGGAGTTCCTCTTTCCTTTGAATCATTTGACTTTGTTTTCAATCTTCACTTGATGCTAGTTGTTCTTGGCTAAACAAATGAGTTATCCAAATCCTTGCAAAAGAGAGATCAAGATATTGTTGATGCAATGACACTTGTTAGTTTGGTAAAGAGTAGAATGCAACGTATGAGGTCTCATGGATGGGAAGAATTTCTTGCAAAGAAGACCTTATTTTGCAACAAGCATGACACTGAAGTTCCTTAGTTGGAGGATACTTATGTGGCTCATGGAAGATCACACTGATATTATCAAGTACAAACAAATGATGATCATTATAGAATAGAAGTATATCTTGGTATCGTTGACCAAATCATTCAAGAGCTTGACAATCGGTTTGATGAGGTTAATATGGAGTTGCTTATTTGCATCTTGGTTTTGAATTCTCTCAATTCATCTGCTTCTTATGATGCACTCAAGGCAATGAGACTTGCCGAATTCTATCCCATGGACATATCAAGTACGGATTTGGAAAGGCTTGAATTCCAACTTGCCAATTTTATTGATGATACGAGACAAGATGATCGGTTTATTAGATATACAAGCAATATTGGTGAGTTCTATATTATGCTTGTTGAAACAAAGAAGCATGTTCTTTATAATTTGCTCTACTTACTCATCAAATTGATATTGGTCTTATCGGTGGCGACGACGAGTTTTGAAAGAATATTTTCAGCATTAAATCTAGTGAAAAGTAATTTGAGGAAGTATGAGTGATGATCGCTTGAATGATACCTTAGTGACATTTATTGAACAAGATGTGTTCTTGAAAGTAAATGAAGATGACATAGTTGATGCTTTCATGGCAATGCAACAACATAGAGTTACCTAGTGTTGTAATTTTCTACCTGTGTATCTTTAATGTAAGACAACTCCTATTGTAATTGAGCACATTTGGAATATATTTTCCGAATAAATTGTTGTGAGACTTGAATTGAGCTATTTATGGATTCTTTTGCCATATATGGCATGACACTTGTATTAGGTAGATTTTTTGACGGAGTGTGCACACTCTCCATTTTGTTCCTGGGTCCGCCACTGCACCCTACATATGCAAGTCTAGAGTATATGTAGTGGAAAGTAAAGACATGCAAGTGCAAAGTAAAGGAGGTCGAGTTGAGAGAATCACAAACACAATTGGCTTGGTGAAGATTTTTCCCGGGGTTCGGATAGTTGGCGCTATCTTACATCCACATTGATGGATGCTTCGATCCACGAAGGATCTAAGATCACAAGGATCCTGGTTGCAAAATTCCACGGAAGAAAATAAGGTCCACGAAGGACTCACCCACGAAGGGTCCACGAAGGAGTAACCACACCTATTCCACCATGGCGTACGCCCACGAAGTAGCATCACTGAGGTAGATCTTCACGAAGTAGGCGATCTCCAAGGCCATACAAATTTCGTTCTTCACAAACTTTGAAGACTTCCAAGCAACACCTAGCCGATATAGGAGGCGCACCCCTCCAAAAGTAAAAAGATAGAGGTTGCTTGATGATGAAATCATTTCTCTTGTGTTCAAAAGATGATGTCTTCAACACCCAAAATATCTCAAGTTAATGGCTTTGGATTTTGAGAAGTAGAAGTGGAAAACAAGAGCAGACTAGATCACAAAGGGTTTGATTGGATAATTGGAGCGAGTTCTCCCTCAGAAAATATGATGGGAGTAGATTTTGCTTCATGTGGTTCGGCCATTCTCAACTTTAAAGTTGCCCCTATTAAAGAAAGCAACTTTTGTCCCCATCAAACCCTTTCAAAAGGGTGAGTCATTCGGCCATGTTGTAACTTAAGGTAAAGTCTTCGAGTGTAGATATTTGTTACGCAATAAACTGAATCCACATCCCATCTTTCTCCGAAGCTAAGCAAGCATTTTTTCTTGATCTCAAGATACACAATATATCCCACCTCGCAGGGCGATACTTGGCCTTATGTTCAACACCCTGCCAAAAAAAATCTAGAACAATAGAAATCTAGCATTTTCCGCACTCCTATTGAGACTTCGAAGAATGAGAGCATGAAGATGCAAACTCATAAGCACCGAATTCACAATGATCGGTCGCCTGTTGTACGACATCAGTTTACTTTTCCGACAACTTAGCTTCTTTTCAAATCTGTACTCAATACATTGCCACTCTTTATTAGTAAGTTTACGATGGTGAATTGGTATACCGAGATAAGTAAACGGAAGCTTACCGATCTGAGAACCGAACAACTGCTTGTAATTGTTCTCTTCTTTTTTGGCACGTCCAAAGTAAAACAATTCACTCTTATGAAAATTAATTTTGAGACCCGACAGTTGCTCAAAGAGACATAGCACCAATATCATATTCACCGCCTTATCCATATCATGCTTCATGTCGTCGGGATATTGTAGAATGATACCCCCCCCCCCCCCCCCCCTCCACTAGATGTGGCCCTCCTCCTTGGCCAGGCAAATAAGGATTGCCAACATATCAACAACAATATTGACAAGTATTGGGGACAAATGGTCGCCCTACTGCAAACCTTTCCGAGTCTGAAAAAGTGATCAACATCATCATTCAACTTGACCCCCATGCTACTTCCGTGAACAAAAGTCTGAACCTGCTTCCTCCAAGCAAGGTCAAAACCCTTCATTCATAAAGCCAGTTGCAATAAAGGCCAATTAACTTTATCGTAAACCTTCTCAAAATCCACTTTGAAGATAACTCCGCCAAGTCTCTTCGAATGAATTTCATGCAAAACAACCAACCCTTCTAGAATGTGTTCCTTAGGCATGAAGGCAGTTTTTGTAGGTCAAACAACAATATGAGCAATCATGGTTAGTCGATTTGTACCCACTTTGATAAAAATCTTAAAAACTAACACTAAGCAGGCAAATTCGCCTAATTTGCTCAATCCGCATGGCCTCTTCCTTCTTAGCGAGCAAGGTAATTATCCTGAAATTGAACTTAAACAACTGAAACTCGCCGTTAAACAAATTCTGGAACATGGGTAAAAGGTCACCCTTAATCGAAGCTTCACTGTCCCTATAGAATGCGACTCTATGGTCTACACTGCCTGTAATACTGTGGACAAGTAAGTGAGTTTGGTATCTTGACACATGGAAGTGAGACATGGGAACCTATTGTCGCATTGCATTAGTTTACGAGTAGCAAGTGCCGAACTTCAGAAAACAAATGCACGAAGTTCAAACAAAAGATGAACTGGAGCAAGTTGGCGTCTATTGTAAGAGAGGCTCGCACATTGCCAGATGTTGGTTGGAGGAAGAGCAGAGAGTTGGTGACATGTCGTGACGCGATACCCACTAGTTAAATTTGCTTATAATTATCATTTGCTTATGATTATGATAAGCCTGGTCCCTTACCATGTAGCATGCGACATCAGCAATAGTGGCCAGAAACATCGAACTACTCCAACTCAACTGTTGGGGTTACCCGGACTCAGTGCTGGTCTGATAGAATAAATCACCCCTTCTTAGGATACTGTTGATCAGGCATCGTCTGAGTCATAAATAAATAAGAGGGCAACTTGGTACCATTGCAGACAAATACAGTTTCCTTACCGTCTGTGGGCGGCATACTAGCAGTGCTTGCTTCAGTTGATTTTGGATCATTAGAAATGTATTGGTTTCTTAGATGTATTTGGTTTCTTTATGCACCTATACGTCAGTTGCCTGAATTTTTGTGTTGTTGTCGTCAGTCAATTTTCATTACTTGCTTAAATTACTCTCCTTCATCTTTAATTACTCTCCGTGACGACATTACTTGCTTCAACTTGTTTCTGACCAGCAACTGTGCATTACAAAACCATCCTCTTAAACATGTCATGTTCAGGTAACACATTCACATTGTCCAATGCTCGACTTTCAGTTTGGCTGGCATGGCGTGGTTCAGGCTCTCTGATACCTAGTTCCAGAGAACGTCATGTCGTTACTTGCTTTGGGACGCGCTATAGCTGATTCAGAAAAAGCGAGGAAACCACGGCTCTGGAATCGCAAGGCAAGAAACACGAATGCATACATGATACAACTATTATATAGATGAGATTGGAATCTTTCTTTGGTTTTGTTAGGCGAATACCTTGTCTTAATCCACAATAGCTCACATGGAACAGATGCAGAAACAAAGCTGATCTACTATGCTGACACCGTGATCTATTACACTGACACAGTGATGCAGAAACAAAACTGATCTATGATGCTCACATGAGATGGATGCAGAAACAAATCATGTGCTCCACGTCCCAAAAAAGATGCTTGGTCAAGTCTTGTGTTCTCACTAGTGATGAGCTAATTTTTTTTCAGGAACTAGAACATTGATCAGTGTGTTACACATTTTTGTAACACATAACTGCAGTGTGATGCACATTTTTGTGACGCGCAATGGCAGATGCTTTGTTTTGGTTTGCTCTGGGTTTTCAATTCAGAAACGGCTAGTGCTTGTACTTGTAGGACAAACCAAGATCTTCTGACATGACTCACCTTACATCTTTCAGATTTATTTTTTAAGCTCCAATTTATCTTAACGTGTTCTAATCAAGGATATCTTCTATGTTTGGTAGTGTGACTGTACTCCCAATCCCACCCGGAATCAAATCAAGGGTTCAACGTCCTGTGTATCTTCAGAATGTGTGCCATCACAAGATGGAATGTCCTTTTTGTTATAGGTGACACATCCAGTGATATCGAGGCGCCAATAGTAACTTCATTATTGTTGAAGTTCCACAATTCCGGTAGATGTTGTTCAAGTGCTGTGTGTACATGTCTACGTTGCCATGTTTCTAGAAAAATAGCCGTAGAAAATTGTGAAGAATTCACTGGCCTAGCAGCGGTATGGGTTTAGAAGCTTAATCTTCTTTCTTTTAAGAAACATTTTTTTGTGCTCAATTTGACAAACTCTGTGACGACTTTACATGGCTGATCTTAACTGAACTCCAAATTCGAGCACCATTTTTTTATAGGGACCTTGATTAAAACTAGAAAGGCAGCCTAAAGGTTTTGCTAAAGATGATGACATGACAAATGTAGGTGAAATGAGATGACTATTCCAAAAAAAAAAACTTGACCTTTTGCTTTTCGTCTAGAGTTCTTAGAATTTGAAACTGAAAATTTTGGTGGGACTGTAACACTCAGACCAGACCACCATTTTTTGGGTAACTTTCTATGTTAATTTGGTCTGAAGAAAATGCCGGATTACCCGCTTAAACTATAAGACAGGTTACACCAATTGCATTGCTAAAAAGACATCGAGCCACTTTTCGATGACGAACTAGTGGAGCATGTTGCTGCTACAAAGGCCAAAAACTCATGAGAATATAAAACAGTTTGCTTGCCACTACTAATTATAATTGGGGGGTGGCTAATTAATAACTCTATGATTACTTATTGGTCTCTGCACCTACCGTGTAAACTAACGAGAGTTTGCATCATGACATTAACGTTCGGATTTCAGAAATGCGTGCATAAAGGCTCTGAACTTTGACCAGATGTAGTTTTCAGCTGAGAGGGTATGAGACGCACTATCCTCAACTACTGTTTGTTTCTCTTTTGTTGTTTTCATACTTAGCAGTACGGTCTGTGGTTTCACCAAATTTTGGATCCATCCTCCATGGTTCTCCAGAGTGACTGAAAGGTTTGTATTTCTGAATCCCGAACAATGTTATAAATAGCTAGCGATAGCTGCACTAATAGCTTGGTTGTGGTTTTTTCTGGACCCACATCGCTGAGCGACGGTCAAATGTTCCGTCGTAGTAGTGAATGCCCCGCTATAGTTTCAAAACCCTTTGTCATTTGTCTCTTATATTATAGCTAGCGATAGCTCTGCTATTTGGTATAGCTACTTTTGCAAAACAACATGCAACACAACACTTATCTTGAATGGCTCATGTCGTATGCACATCTAATAATTTTCTGTCTCAATATTAAATTGTGATTAGTAATGGCTAGCAATTGCTTTCAAGAACTTAGCTACGACCTCGCTATGAATCTGTGAGAACCGCGGTATAGAACCTGAGCGGGATGGAAATTTCATGTATGAAACATGAAATTTACGCAATTCTTACCAAAGCTCCTAGCACTGTCGTTCAGTAGCTAGACAGCGCCATGGAATATGTACCATGTTCCATACAGATCAGGTCTGAGAAAGTGAGAATCTGAGCGAGAGTAGATACAATCCATATCTGGAGACAAGAATGCAGCGAGGAAGCAGGCCAAGTTCAGGTGGCATGAGCCACACGATGATTGTCAATGCAAGTTGATGAGGCAACCGACGTTGAATTCCTTGGCTGCTCCCACGGCCACGACCAATCATCCACCTCTCGCACACCATCACGCAACATGATTAGAAACTAACACAAGACAAAGCCAACCTTTTGCGGCAAATGCTACTTAATTAGCAGCTAACCACCGCTGCTGATGGCACCGCCCATGGTGCTAACGTTATCACCATTTGATTCCCGATGGCCTACTCATCCACGCCGCGACAAAAAGCAACTTTATCGCGGTCGCCCGGGGTGATTAGCTAACATTATCGTGTGTTCGAAGAAGTAATGTAGCCAGGGGATTATGCCTAAGTATATGCCCGGGGTTTATGCTCAGGGTATATACCTCTATATTTGTAATGTTTTGTGTAGATGAGACAGAAGATGGGGTTAGTGCTCGTGTTGGCAAACCGGAAGAGGGTGCCTGATCTGTCGGTCTTGTTGTCCCTCCGTGAGTTTGGGAGCCGGGGCCGGAATTGGAATAGAAGGTTGGGGAGAAGAGGGTCTCAGGTGGTCGAATTAGGGATGGGAATATATGTTCTTGTCCTTCAAATAGATTGGGGATTTGTATCCTGGTCTTTGATTTCTGAAGATATAAAGGGAATCGATGGAACGATGTAAGAGTGACAGTTTCTATGTAAAGAATCAGTAAGGGATTTCATTCCTAAATCATTCCCAATGAAACCATGAAAAATTTAGCAGATGGTAGATGCATGTTGTAGCACAATATGTAAATAAGGCGGCAATAGCTAAGGATGGGCTCGGCAGATTTCACCTACATATGTGAACCAACTTGTGGTTGAATTGAATGGTTAGGAGGACAGTGATATCACCAGCCAATCAGGTTTCAAGTCATAGACTTGACATGGGTGCTCGTATTTCTCTGAATTTATTTTAGTCTTTCCGGCTATGTTCGTTGAGTGTGAGGAGACGTCTCGGAGATACTCGTAGGGGTAGGATGTGTGTGCGTCTGTGTTACAAAAAGAGATTTCACCTATAGATGTCCATATGTACCACTACCATAGTTGGCCAGCTTTACCCTAGCAATTCAGTCAATCCTGCTTAACCTTGAGAGCAGCAGGCATGGACTAATTTAAGATTGTTATTCCCAATAGCTTGTCGCAAGATGACGTCCACAAGCTGCCGCCGGAGAAGCACTATCATACCCCGCGTCAACATCAGAGCCATTTTAGTTCTCGAGCTTCTTCCTAGGCTTAGTCAGCCAGAGCAAGGGCCAAGAGCACGGCGCCTTTCTCTATTGCCACCATCCCCCCAAACAAAACTTCGTTTCGTGACCGAAGCAAACGGGGTCGCCATCGCCCCTGAGGCCATGATTAGCGCCGCAACAGACACCGTAGCACTTTTCGGGAGCGGAGACCCGATCTCACCATTAGTCGCTCGCCTCACCTCATCTCACCGGAGCCCGGTCGCTCTCGCCGGCCGGCGCGCCAATAGCAGGCTCGCGCCGTATGTAAATAGGCTCTTGCGTACGTACGATCCGGTAAAAACTCGGTATCTGCGGTATCTGGTAGTATTGCTCGTGAAGATGTCTCGGTCGCCGTCCGGAGTACGGACGGCGATGGCTCCGGCCGGAGCTAGCTTAGGCTTAGCTAGCGTTGCCGTTTAACTAATGGCGGGCACCCAGCGTAGGCTACGTACGTACGTACTTCGGAGCGTGGACGAGGCCAATGGATCTCTGCGGAGCCTTGCATGGAGCCACATGTCGATCGGCAAGGGAGTTTGACAAGGTTTGGGCTTAGAAAAATGGAGGTGATGGTCTGGCTTGTAGATGCTAGTATGCTGCTACTGGTGGTTAACTAGGACTGCCGGCCGATGCTGGCTCTTTCCGATGAGGCGCCAAATTTAAGTAGTAAGTTGACCGCTGGTTTTTCATTGCTGTTTTGACATGGAAGATTCCAAAGCAACATGGTGATGACAAGTGAAACTCTATGTGATATTTTACATGGAGGCGTTATGCTCTAGGTAGATCTCCTCCAATGATCCGGGTGAGTTTGTCTAGTTCCCTAGATAATAAAAGTAGTTTCTCAATTATTGCTTAGGTTAACAGTGGCCCAAGTCTGATAAAAAGCTGTTCATGAGCAAGTTGCTTGGGACTTCAAGTTGTTAGTCTAACTTAAACAAATGCAAACACCAGTGTTTGTTTCTTAGTCCTCAGTGATAAGACAAGGAAATAAAATTATCAAATGTATGGACAATAGCTTGAGGAAATTCAAACTATTTCTATTGAAGAAATTCAAACTTCAATATTTTCACGCGAACAACCTGCAAGTGGACTCCAACTTTAGCCTACTTAGAACGATTGTTCTATGGTGTTCGAGTCAAAAAGGGACAAGAAACCATCATTACTTCTTCTTTTTTGAACCGGGCTTACCCCTTTTCATTGCCGAGATAACGGAAATACAACGTTTTCATAGTTGCAACGAGACGGGAAAGAGGGAAAGCGAGTTTGATAAAAAACATCATTCTAATTTCTTATTCTCTTTTACCGAGTTCACTCACCAAATTAAGTTGGGATAGCCGTCTAATGGAATCCAACAGATGAGACATCACTAGGAACAAATTAGTGCTCACTCAGTTAGAAAGCTAGCTTCACTACTCAAGTTTGTTTGGGAGAATCTTTTTGGTTAAGTTGTAGCCTACAACTCATCAGTGCACAGATGCAATCAGAACAAACAAATTAGTAGTTGTATCCAACAGTAAAGACAAGAAGAGAAAAGAAACATGGACAAGAACAAACGTAGTGTACAATATTAATCATTATTATTGCCTTAGTGATGACAAAATAGGGCAAAACCATATGAGTGGTGATGCGGACAGATGACATTGTTGTATAAAAAAGATCGGCTTCAGAGTGATTGGGGATGGCTAACTCGAGCGATCGATTAACTACATCATTCGAAGTTCATTCTCACAAAATTTGCTATTCATGATTTATCAACTTAGGGTTATTCCATTCGAATATCCAATCCGGATCCCGAGCTCATGTACATCCTATGAACAGTAAATTCAAAATAAATACTAGAAAAATAAAAAAATGATTTTTTTGGTGAAAAGATGCTTGAGTGTGTGATGTTCCTGCTAAATTTTAGAGCCTTCAGACATCTAAGTAGCTCTTGGCAAAAAAAAATCAGGTCCAAACATTAGTAAACAGTAAAAACTTCCATAGACCCCAAATTTGACTTTATTGCTGAGAGCTACTCGGATGTTCAAATCCTTTGAAATTTGGCACAAACATCGAAGCATCTTTCATAAAAAAGTTGATTTTTTGAGTTGCTTAGTATTTTAAATGAATTTACTATTCATTCTCAGGCTCATCTGAGCCCGGGAGCCAAAACGCCGTGACCTTTCTAAGATAAATGAATGGAAATACCGCAACATGCGGAATTTGGCGTTTTCAGTACTTCAGGACGATTAGGGCATATGCGGCCCCTCAAACCGTCCCCATCCGTACGGACAACATGGTTCAAACATGGTTTGCCATCCAACACAATCCTGTATCCGACCGTCGGCCGCCCCGTATGTCCCTTTTCCCGCAAACCGGGAGGGGGAGGGGGGCTTTGCGGGTGTCCGGACAGCTGCCAGATACACATCCAACAATCTTGGCCCACCCAAAGCCCTCTCCCTCGCCCGTGCCCTTTCCCACCTGAAGTGGTCGGCGTTGTATTCATGCCGGCCTAGAGCGGAGGCGACCTCTCGCTGGAGCCGGCAATGAAGCGACACGCCGACGAATAGCGCCGCCCGTGCCGCTTCCGGGTGCATGCGCCCTCTCCCCACATTCAAACAACATGCATCCATCCGCCTCTCTCCGTTAAACATGTGCGGTTGCCGAGGAACCTACTCTGACGGCTGCATGCGAACACCAACCATCCGTCTGTTTGCCGGCCACCCTTAACCACCTCACCGCTTGTCCTGGCATCCATCCGCTATTTAAATGCCAAGCCCGGCAACAGCTGCATCCAACCTCCTCCGCTCCCTATCTCCTCTCAGCGGCACACCCGCCGTGGCCTTGAGCTCCAAAGCCCTATGGGAGAGCCTCTGGGACGAACAGAAGAAGGAGATCGCCGACATTGTGGTCGGCTGGCAGGCCGACAGATGAACGAGCTCTCCATAGGCCAGCACTATGGACTAGCCAATGGAAGAGGCGGTCGATGACGATCCGGCCAGCATCACCATGGGCCTAGCGCGGGCACACTACACTGACGCGGTGTTGGAAGAGCAGGAGGCCATGTTCTGGCAGACCCAGGCCAGAGGTACAACCTCCGCCTCCTCGATGATCACCGGCGCATGGAGGAGCAACTCGCCGGCACGAGCATTGTGTCAGACATGGACGTGGACGAGAAGGAGGCATTGCTCCTGTCTCCTACTATGCAGCCCATGACATCTGATGATGACCCACAAGTATAGGGTATCAATCATAGTCCTTTTGATAAGTAAGAGTGTCAAACCCAATGAGGAGTAAAAGGAAATGATAAGCAATTTTCAGCAAGGTATTCTCTGCAAGTACGGAAAGTAGTGGTAATAGATAGTTTGGTATTAAGGCAATTCATAACAAGTAACAATAGGAACCAAGGTGCAGCAAGGCGGTCCAATCCTTTTTATAGCAAAGGACAAGCCGGAAAGTTCTCTTATATAAAGCAAATCATTTTGGAGGACACATGGGAATTACTGTCTAGTCACGTTCATCATGTTTAGTTGATTCACGTTTGCTATTTTGATAATTTGATATGTGGGTGGATCGGTGCTAGGGTGCTGTTCTTACTTGAACAAGAACCCCTGTTATGATTACCCCCTCTCGTAAGCATCCACAACCATGTAAGAAGAATTAATATAAATCTAACCATAGCATAAAACATATGGATCCAAATCAGCCCCTTTCGGAATAACACATAAACTAGGGTTTAAGTTTTTGACACTCTCGCAACCCATCATCTACTTATTAATCCACAATGCCTTCCCTTAGGCCCAAGTATGATGAAGTGTCATGTAGTCGACGTTCACATGACACCACTAAAGGAAGAACAACATACATATCATCAAAATATCAAATGAATACCAACTTCACATGATTACTTATAACAAGACTTCTCCCATGTCCTCAAGAACAAAAATAACTACTCACAAATCATATTCATGTTCAAGATCAGAGGTGTATTGAATATGATTGAGGATATGAACATATATTCTTCTACCAAATAAACCAACTATCATCAATACAAGATGTAATCAACACTAGTAGCAACCCACATGTACCAATATGAGGTTTTGGGACAAAGATTGAATACAGGAGATGAACTAGGGTTTGAGAGGAGATGGTGCTGGTGAAGATGTTGATGTTGATTGGTCCTCCCATGATGAGAGGATCATTGGTGATATCGATGGTTTCGACTTCCCCCTCCCAGAGGAAAGTATCCCCGGCGGAATCGCTTCGACGGAGAGCAAAAGTGCTCATGCCCAAGTTCCACCTCGAGACGGCGGCACATCATCCCAAAAGTCTTCTTATTATTTTTTTCTAGGGCAAAAGACTTCATATAGAAGAAGATGGGCACTAGAGACCAGCTGTGGGCCCCACAAGGCATCAAGGCGTGCCCTAGGGGGTAGGCACGCCGCGTGCCCTGTTGCCTTGTGGGCAGCAGTGGCCTCCCTCTGGTATTTGTTCATTCCAATATTTTTTATATATTCAATAAAAAATCTGCGTGAAGTTTCAAGTCATTGAGCTTCGTAGAATAGCTATCTCTGCTATATCTCTTTTAGGTTCAGAATTCCAGCTGCCGGCAATCTCCCTGTTCATGTAGTTCTTGCAAATTAAGAGCGGCATTAGAATTGCATCATAAAGTGACACAATGGCGAAAAACATTATAAATAACAGTAGGTAAACATGATGCAAAATGGACGTATCATCCGCTACGAGCGATGGCGGCACCGCGTCCTGCAGGCAGAGAAAGAAGCCACCTTTGTAGAGATCGTTGAGGCGGTGACAGAATTTTATGATGGCACAGATGACGTCGCTAGCTCCACGATGGCCGCGCCCGCCACCACGATGATGAAGCCGACATGTCCGCGGCCACTGGCGGTAGCCAGGAAGAGTAGAACACGGGAGCCACTACTCTCCCCCTCCCGGTGAAGCTAAGCTTGGCGGGCTCATCGGTGTCAACCAATTAGCTGATTGCCCACTTCATGGAGGGGAGCTTCATTTTCCAGGGCTCATGACCGGCCGGTGAGCTGTTGGACATGGGGAAGGCATGTCATAGGAAACATGCGCCGGCGATCATTTAGACTATTTTAGAATAGGGTTTCGTTGAGATATATTGAAAATGTAATGCATGTGCTTTGGTTTAGATGAAAATCATTTGGTTTTCAGTAAAAATTATCCAAGTTTGAATGAAACTGGTCCACTTTGTTTAAATTTGCATCAAATTTGTTTATTTTTGTTAAATTTTGATCGAAATGCCTTCGGACATTTTGCGGCTATGGTTGGATGGCCGGCTCCCACACCAGTGTCCGCGGACTGGTCCCCACGAGTCCATGGATGGATACAATCTCCGGTTCGAGGGTCAGCGTTCGAGATGCCCTTACATCATAACGATAGTTCCGGTGGTGGGTTTTAGCTCTTCAAGCTATACCAAATTTAAGAAAATCTTTTGAGGTTCCCACCATGATACAAAGATAGAGTCTAAGATTTTTTTCCGACAAAGGATGGATTCTATTAACTAAAAAATAAAGCATCATGGGATACAAAGATAATGAGCACGCACCCGACATCTGCATCACTAAAATGCAGACAACCAACACCAACTAGCGCGCACACACATAAAGCATCACACCGACAAATTGCAATGTCATACAATACTAAAGCTATGCCTAGGTGGAGTAAAAAAACTTTGAATTGATCAAAACAATGATCAACAAGCTACAACAACGACCATATGCACACCATGCAACCATCTCTTGAAATCATATGCACAACGAGAAAGGTTCTCCAACAACAATATCTTCAGAAAGGAAACGATGCTCAAGCATCATTGTCGCCAGATGCAACCATCGAAGGCTAGATGTTGGGTTTTCACCCTAAAAATCAAGTCCGAGCAAATCTGAGCAATGCCCTCGACAAGTAAACGACACAAAAAACATCACCATTTCCAAATGTAACCAATTAGGGCCAGACCTCGGGTTTTCACCCGGAGCTCGAGACCGATACTTGAGAAGCACCACCAAATCGAAGTCATCATGTATTGGTGCCACCACTTTCCACGATCCCAGCAAATACATGGGTAGCATTGTCTTGACGTGAGATGCCACACAAGTGAAGACCATGCTCACAAAAGTAGGCAGTTTACCCGCGACAAGAACTAGTCCCACCAAAGGCTCCGAACAATGAAGGTCGCTGTCGGTGTCAAAACCAGCGGATCTCGGGTAGGGGGTCCCGAACTGTGCGTCTAGGCCGGATGGTAGCAGGAGGCAGGGGACACAAAGTTTTACCCAGGTTCGGGCCCTCTTGATGGAGGTAAAACCCTACGTCCTGCTTGATTAATATTGATGATATGGGTAGTACAAGAGTAGATCTACCACAAGATCGGAGAGGCTAAACCCTAGAAGCTAGCCTATGGTATGATTGTATGTTGTGATTGTTGTCCTACGGACTAAAACCCTTTGGTTTATATAGACACCGGAGAGGGTTAGGGTTACACAAGGTCGGTTACAAAGGAGGAGATATCCATATACGTATTGCCTAGCTTGCCTTCCACGCCAAGTAGAGTCCCATCCGGACACGAGACGAAGTCTTCAATCTTGTATCTTCATAGTCTAACAGTCCGGCCAATGGAGATAGTCCGGCTGTCCGGAGACCCCCTAATCCAGGACTCCCTCAGTAGCCCCTGAACCAGGCTTCTATGACGATGAGTCCGGTGCGCAGTATTGTCTTCGGCATTGCAAGGCGGGTTCCTTCTCCGAATACATCACAGAAGAACTTGAATACGAGGAGAGTGTCCGACCCTGCAAAATAAGTTCCACATTCCACCGCAGAGAGAATAATTTTTCCGCAGATCTAATTTGCTGGCTTGCTTTGGCAGCATGACGTTATGTCATGGCCCGGTGATTATTCGAACCATTTCTTTTAACCAGCTCCACACATAATGCGAGGCGGTTTCTTGACACATCTTGTCAAAGCAGAGATCGTGTTCCCCTAATTACGGGATTCTCATTACTGCGGTCGTGGGTAACCCAACCGTGTCTAGGACTCCTAGATTATAGGCAAGTCCAAAATGGCTACGGAGAGGACGCTTGATATTCTCCCTCTTTATGAGGGGACAAGGTTTTCGCTTTTTCCCTCTCGTGCTCAATCGAACCCTCCCCCCGCCTCGAGTTCTAACACCCAAATCCCAGGTTAGGTGATCCGGATCTTCAACCATGTCTGGATCCAGCCTTCAAGGCTAATGGACGCCCTTCTCCGTTACGGAAGAGGACATTAAGAAGTTGAGGGAGGCCAGATATCTGACCATCAAAGTTTTGCATCGGTTGCCTGCTCGAGGGCAGATCGTCCCTACTCCCGAACCCAACGAGAATGTTGTGTTCGTCTCCCACTTCCTCCGAGGTCTAGCCTCACTCTGGATCCTTTCGTCAGGGGCTTGATGTTCTATTACGGGCTAGATTTCCACGATCTAGCTCCAGACTCCTTTCTCCATATCACAACATTTATTGTCGTGTGTGAGGCCTTCCTCCGCGTTACCCCTCACTTCGGCCTGTGGCTCAAGACCTTTGAAGTAAAGCCGAAGATGATCGAGGGGCAACATGTAGCGTGCGGAGGTGCATCAATAGGCAAGATGGCAGGAGCTCCATGGCCGAAAGGTGTCTTTCCAGAGGTGTCCGAATTATGGCAACGGGAGTGGTTTTACACGGCTTCCAGAAGTGCCAAGTGGGCAGCTGCCCCCGCTTTCCGCTCGGGCCCCCACCACAACTGATGTCATGGATTAGCAGGGGTCTGAGCTGGGGTCCAGCCAAGGACGTGCCTATTCTGCAAAGCCGCATCCGAGATCTCTTCGAGGGAGATTTTAATTTGGTTGCGGTAATACAAGTTATGCTGGTTCGTCAAGTCCAGTCTTGCAAACGCCGACCCCTTCGCTTGTGGGAGTTCAACCCAGAGGGACCACGTGTCATTCAAAGTTTCCTCGGCCTGACGCACGAGGAGATGTACAAGTCATTCTTCGGACCTCAAGTAGAATGTCCGGATATTACCGAGGACGCGGGCCTGAGCAGTAACCGTGCCGCCGAACAAGTAAGAAACCCTCTAGCCGAACACACTGTCTTTTATTCGAAGTTATTTCCAAGAGTTCGCTTTTTTGACCAGGACTGGCTAACAAAGGCGAAGATGATTCGGTGTTTGGCCCCCCACCTCGAGGGTTTGGAAAATCCGGTATTAGAAAAGATGCTCGAGGTCGCACCTTGCCCGGAGCCCTTGAAGGAAGATACTGGGGGGGGGGGGATAATATGGGCGGATGCGGGACCCCATCGCCGCCCGTTCCAACTGAGGGAACGAGCGTCTCCACGAAGGAGGACGACCGAGGGAGGAAAAGGACTGCTTCCGAGGATCCGGAAGCCGAGGCCTCCAAACGGGAGAGGAAGTCTCCCACAGAGGGTCCTGCCTCGGGGGGTGCTTTTGCCGCACAAAGTCCGCGGGGGGATCAGCCCTCCAACGAGTCGTAAGTGATCCAAAGTACTTTAATAGTAAAGGTATGCTATCTTTTTCCTCTGAGAAAATAACCACCGCATATATCTTGCAGTTCGGGCCTTAGCCCCTCTCAAATGAGCTCGTCTTCGGGGGATCTTCTTCCAGAGATGATGGAGAGCGAAACGCTTCCCCCGGACTCCTCCGCTCCAGAAGCGGGCGACCCCGAAGTGTCATCACGGAGGGCCTCTCCGGATCCGGTGAGGCCAGAAGGTAATCCCGTAGACCCCCGAAGTCCCCAGTGTCCGGCTCCCGAAGAGAGCATACAAAAGAGTCCGGCACCGTCTGGTGTGCGGTCGGACGTTCTGAGGGAGTTGGTGGGGCGAGCGGCCATCTCAGAAGAACACCGTATGCTGATGGGTACGGTGATGGAGAGAATCTCGTCCGCCGAAAGCGGATTACATGAAGCCTTTATGAGTCTACTGACGAGCTTTGAGGTACGTGAGATAATATGTGATAGTACTGCACATGTTAGGTGTTCCCTGTGTAGATAGTAGCCCCTGAGACTCTGGTTGTCGTCGAGAACGGCGGCGAACAGAGGATCATATTCCCAGGCAATAACCAGACTGCCCCTATGTGCAGGTGGTGGAAGCTCCGGTGGCTAGCCGGACTAGTGAGTTTGCCAAATTAAAACGGCAACTGGATGCGGCAGACGCCGACATCGAGCTTGTTACCAAGAGGCTTGACGAGGCACAGGGTAAGTGTTATTATCCGGTGAATGCCACATAGTAAGAGCAGCATAATGCCAGTATCTTTAATATGTTGTGACTGCAGATGAAGCTGCCACCGTGGAAGCCTTGCGGGCGGAACTTGCTCGAGCCAAGGAACAAGCGAGGATTAGTAATGCGGCTGCTTTGAAGGCGGCCGAAGAGTTGAAAGCTGAGAAGGCCGCACATTGCGAGAGCCAGGAGAAGATGGCCAAGATGGCCAAGATGACCGTAGAATTAAAAGACACTGCCGACCGTTGCCGGGTTCTTGAGAAAGAAAACCGATCGAAGGCAACGGACCTTGAGAAGGCCGCGGCGGCGGACAAAGACGCCCGTTCTGCTATGAGAGCGAAGAAGGAGGAGCTGCGGGAAGCCGGGGATATTGCGGCTGGGAAACCCTTCATGTTACGGAGGAAGTTCGGAGATCCACGGTATGCCCCTCTGGATCGGCTGTGGAGTTCGGCAGATGCGTATATGGATTTGGCGGCGAGCGCTGCCGATGCGGCCAAGTACTTCCAAGGTTAAACAGATCGTGAAGTGGACAAGCTGTTCTGGGCGCAATTCCACGTTCCAGAGCATCCGCTTTCATTGACTGACCAGCTAGCCGAATGGGCCAAACTGAATAGGTTGTCCGGACTCGCCGTGAGGTCTGTTGTGGATCAGTTATGGTCGGAAAGGCCAAAGCCGAACAGCTATTTCAGCTTAGTGCAGCAGTTCCTTGATGCGGTGCCGCGCATTAGTGCGATGAAGAGGTCGGCGTGCATAGAAGGCTCGCGGATGGCCCTTGCCCATGTTAAAGCATACTGGGCGGAGATGGACGCTACCACTGTTGCGGCGCAGGGTTCGGCCATAGGCCGGGTGGCTGCCGAGCACTATTTCGAGGAGGTTCTTGAGGGTGCTCGTTTGATAGAGGCCCAGTGCTCGAAAAATATTATATTTGAGTGATATGTAATCTCATTGTAAACACAATGCTTTTATGAATTTTTATAAGGTTATTTTTATACTTTTGCCTGAAAGTAGTATGATGCCTCCTGTGCGGCCGTTTATGTATACCTGTGTATAACCTGAAAGATTGCAGCCGTCGGCTTCAACCCCCACGCATAGAATGCGGGGGTGCTTGCAAAAAACACGTGTTCACACTTAACCCAACGTCTTGGTCCTATTAAGGAGGTGATAGCGTAGTGAGCGAGGCAACCGGACTATAATGCTTTAACACTTTCACTTAGCCATAGGAGTTTGACAGTGGGGCTACTAGATAGCCCCTGGAGGCTTCGCACTCTCCCGATCGCGGGGTGCGTACATGCCTGGCCGGAAAGTGGCCCTTCGTTAAGGCGGATGAATTCTAACATTCCTATAGGTCACCGAGTGGTTGACCAGTCTCACGCTATATCATGACAGTCAGTTTTCGGCTTTCTCTACTGAGGTGCTCGCCCGGATGAACCAGGGCACAATCGCAGTAGTTCTCCTGTTGCTACCTTAGCCGGTAAAGTGGAACGTAAGGCACCAAAACACAGGAGCCGGGCAAACCCAACATTTGACCAAAGACAATGATTCGGAGCTGATGCATATAAGGCCAAACTCGCGACGCCGAACACTCCCTAAGGTATTCGGTCTTTATGGTATAAACCAGGCCTAAATAGTGCCCTTCGTAAGAAGCCCCTTGTGTCCAGGTACGTGCATTATTTTGACGTGGCCACATGCCAAGACGTCAGCATCCTTCTCAACTGTGCTGAGAATTTGGTGGATATGTATCAACAAGAGACAGTAAAAAAGGTTTACGCAGGGTCTTAATCTAAAAAGAATCCTTGGAGCGGGTCCCTGCTGCACGTCTGCGCCTGTGTCTCCGTTGTGCCGTATCCTGGACGGGTGTAGCACGATGATCATCTGTAAAAGAGAGGAACTTAGGTGAAAAAGTTGTCGTGCAAAAGGATAGTTTTTAAAGGAACCAAGTATAATTCAAGATGAGTAAAAATTGCCACTTGTCTGCGCGCGTTGAGCCCCTTGTATAGGGGTGTGACCATTGATCCGGTATGAATTACATATACCTGTGCCGGACTCGTCTAACCGCGTCCAAGGTCTTGACGACCTGTTAAATGCTTTAGTTGGTGAGGCCGTTTTTAGTGTGCAGCTGCCAAGGCAGCCGCACTCTCTTCGGCGCGCAAAGATCGCTTAATACTTCCATTTACTGTAATGATGCCACGTGGTCCGGGCATCTTGAGTGTGAGGGAAGTGTAGTGCGGTATTGCATTAAAGCGAGCGAAAGCTTCGCGTCCGAGTAGTGCTTGATAGCCACTTTGGAACGGAGCGATGTGGAAGGTTAAATGTTCGCTACGGAATTATCGGGGGAGCCGAATATAACTTTTAGTAGTAGGGAGCCCGTGCTATGAGCCCCTGGGCCTGGGGTTACTCCTTTAAAGGTAGTATTGCTATGGCAAATTTTTGTTGGGTCTATCCCCATTTTGCGAATTGTATCCTGATATATCAGGTTTAGATTGCTGCCACCGTCCATCAGGACTCGTGTGAAGTGATGTCCGTAATACCAGGGCAGCCCGTCCTGCACGCCGGATACTTGCTGAGTAATCACGATGGTCGAAAGTGATCGGTTGAGACGACCAGTGGCAGGACTCCGCGGTGATAGGCCCTTGGGCATATTTTTCTGGGAGTGCCGTTTTGTTTCTTCCCTTGATCACGTGTAACACATTTACTGTTTTGACTTCTGGTGGAAATTTCTTTTGTTCCCCAATGTCTTGCTTGAGAGGCTCATCCTCGTCCTCGCTTGGTGTATCCTCCCCTTTGTGTACGGCGTTGAGCTTACCGGACCGCTTGAAGACCCAACATTCTTTGTGGGTATGATTAGCAGGTTTACCAGGGGTGCTATGGATCTGACATATTTGGTTCAGAATTTTGTTTAGGCTGGGCAGTTCGTCTCTAGCACCTTTAGAGGGCGGCTTTTGCTGACCTGGCCGAGAGCTTTTGAATCCGGCGTTTACTGCCGTGCTCTTCGTGCTGTCTTCTTTGTTCCGGCGTTTGTTACTGCTGTTGCGCCGTGATTTCCCCTTTCCATCTCTAGCTTCAGATGTACTGGGGTCGCTGGTGCTGCATATGGCTAGCCAGCTGTCCTCACCCGCGCAAAAGCGGGTCATGAGGCTTGTTAATGCTGCCATTGTTCTCGGCTTTTCTTGGCTGAGGTGTCTGGCGAGCCATTCGTCACGGACGCTATGCTTAAAAGCTGCTAGGGCTTTGGCGTATGGACAATCGACAATTTGGTTCTTTTTAGTAAGAAACCTGTTCCAAAGTTTTCGGGCTGATTCTCCGGGCTGTTGAGTTATATGGCTCAAATCGTCCGCGTCCGGAGGTCGGACATAAGTTCCTTGAAAGTTTTCCCGAAAAGCGTCTTCGAGCTCTTCCCAGCTTCCTATGGAGTTTTCGGGGAGGCCTTTAAGCCAGTGACGAGCTGGCCCTTTGAGCTTGAGGGGTAGGTACTTGATGGCGTGGAGATCATCTCCTCGAGCCATATGGATATGGAGGATATAATCCTCAATCCAGACCCCAGGGTCTGTTATTCCGTCGTATGCCTCTATGTTTACGGGTTTGAATCCCTCTGGAAATTCATGGTCCAGCACATCATCGGTGAAACATAGGGGGTGTGCGGCACCCCTGTATCTGGGTGTACCGCGATGTTCGGATGTTTGTTGTGTTACGTTGTATGCTGGGGCGCGCTTGCGTGGTCCATAGATGGATCTGGTTGCGCCGTCCTTTTGGTGCGAGCCCTCGCGTGGATCGCGTATTGCCTTGTGAATGGCGTTGTTTGCCGCTCGATGTTGGCCGTGAGGTCGTCTATCCGGCCAGGTGGCTATTTTGATTTTTGGTTGTGGGGGGTCTGAAGCCTCCTCATCGAATTCAGGTAGCAACTTCCGCTTTGGGTAGCTCTTGGTGGGGCGATTGTCGCCGTACCTCGCTGTTGTGTTGAGTACTTTACTCCATCTGATTTGGAGTGTGTCTTGCGCAGCCTTGAGCTTTTGCTTTTGCTTTTTCAGACTCCTCGCGGTGGCAACAAGCCTTTGACGGGCATTCTGCTGCTCCGGGTGCCTGTCCGGTGTTATGTCGTCCGGACTATTATCTTTGACAGAATTGGTTTGTTCAGTTTGATTCTCCGTATTGCCATGGTCCGGCAGTGGTTCGCCCTGCTCCAATGCTGGGTCTGTATGATCATTATTTCTGCCGAGGCGGGATTTGGGGCGGCGCTTGCGCCGCCGCTTTGACTGCTTCTCGAGGGAACAAGCCTTCGGTGCGTCCTTTCGTTCCTTGCCGTCGTCTTGTTTTGGTGTGTCCACCATGCATACGTCATATGATGAAGTGGACGTCCAGCGCCCTGTAGGCGGTGGTTCCTCTTCGCCTCCCGCATCGTCATCCATACCGTCGATGTCTTCGGAGTCGAAGTCGAGCATGTCGGTTGAGTCATCGGCAGTGGCTATTAAGTGGGTGGTGGGTGGACGTCGAATTTCTTCGTCGTCCGAATCCCAATCCTGTTGGCCATAATCCGGCCAGGGCTCTCCTGACAAAGAGAGAGACCTTAGTGAATTCAGAATGTCGTCGAAGGGCGAGTGCTGAAAGATATCCACGGCAGTGAATTCCATGATCGGTGCCCAATCGGATTTGATTGGCGGGGGCGCGGGCGGTTCGGAGTCAGAAAAAGAGTCTGACACCTTGGAGTCACGGGCTGTGCAGAGGATTATGCTGGTGTTCGGCTCGATCGCCGTTGAGACTGCAACCCCTGAGGCGGTGTCTAGCCACCCGTCCTCGATTGGAGCAGTTGGCTCCGAACTAAAGGTCGGAGCTGATGTGGGCTCGGCTTCTGGGTTATTGTTCGACGGCTGAGCTAGGTCACACCCATTGCGACAGTGCGGCGCGCCCGACTGTGGCTCGAATCCGTCGAAGATCAAGTCTCCGTGGATGTCGGCCGTGTAGTTCAAACTTCCAAATCTGACCTGATGGCCAGGGGCGTAGCTTTGAATCTGCTCCAGATGGCCAAGCGAATCAGCCCGCAGTGCAAAGTCGCCGAATACGAAGATCTGTCCGGGGAGAAAAGTCTCACCCTGGACCGCATCGCTATCGATGATAGTAGGAGCCATCAAGCCTAACGGCGACGACATAGAGGAACTCTCAATGAAAGCACCAATGTCGGTGTCAAAACCGGCGGATCTCGGGTAGGGGGTCCCGAACTGTGCGTCTAGGCCGGATGGTAACAGGAGGCAGGGGACACGAAGTTTTACCCAGGTTTGGGCCCTCTTGATGGAGGTAAAACCCTACGTCCTGCTTGATTAATATTGATGATATGGGTAGTACAAGAGTAGATCTACCACGAGATCGGAGAGGCTAAACCCTAGAAGCTAGCCTATGGTATGATTGTATGTTGTGATTGTTGTCCTACGGACTAAAACCCTTCGGTTTATATAGACAACAGAGAGGGTTAGGGTTACACAAGGTCGATTACAAAGGAGGAGATATCCATATACGTATTGCCTAGCTTGCCTTCCACGCCAAGTAGAGTCCCATCCGGACACAAGACGAAGTCTTCAATCTTGTATCTTCATAGTCTAACAATCCGGCCAATGGAGATAGTTCGACTGTCCGGAGACCCCCTAATCCAGGACTCCCTCAGTCGCTGTTGCACATTGTGACAAATATTAAGCATGTTGGAAGGTCACTAAGACCACTAAAATCCCAATTTGAGACGCTCTGGCAATCTTGCATCGTTCTCCTCCTTGGCGGCAAAATTAATCCACAAAACATACTCATTGTTGCCGCCGGATATGAAAATCTAGACCCCCCTTGTCTTGTTGTGGCAATCGCCTAGTAGCGCATGAACACACCGTCACCTGCGCGCTTGAGCAGAGAACCACCATATTATCATGAAGCAAGCGAACTTTGTTGCCCACATACCTGCATACAAGATCATGGACATCGAGTCACCACTAGAGACTGCGACCCGACTAGAAAATCCACCGTCGTTGCATAGTCATGCCTTCTGCCGCAAGCCACCATTCATAGATTGCATCACAATGCTGAAGGCTACCGTAGGAAAGACCTCCCTGCCAACGCCCTGATCAACTAGTGTTGGGGCTTAGCCTGATTACTAGCTAGTCTCTAGTAGTGGATAGAGGATGGGAGGACAAAGAGGTAGGACATGATGACTTATGTTTGGGTGGTGGTTTATTAGGAAGGGAGGATAAGGCTAGAGGTGGCAGTGACAAGTGACTATCATGTCAAGAACACTTAAGTCTAGGCGATGAATATGCACACCCACCCACTCAACCAAGTCAACTAGTCTCACTCCTAGGTGTTATGTCTAGTTGTACTAATTGGCAGGTTTCCCTTTTATCTTTTTAGCCAAAGTACATATTTCTATATAATCTCTTAGATAGTTTAGCCAATGTACATGATGACACGTAGATGCTTGTTAATGAGCTCACAGATTGGGGATCATTTTGGTCCAACAAGAAAGATGTGGTGATATCAATTTAAGGAGTCTTTGGTCTTAGAAATGGACGCACCCTTAGTTATTTTACAAAAGTAAACGTCCTTAGCAGCCACTGGGATGACAATCCCCAGGGGTTGTCAATCCCCTCTATTATGCATGTATGTGTGGGAGTTTTGTTCTGGATGAGGAAGATGTATCAAATGGTTAGGAAGAAGGTCCCGTAAACCCGTTAAGGCCACTCATAAGCACATTCAAAAGGTACACGACCTTTCGACCATGAATCATAGTTTGAGTTTCATTTGCAAAAAAATCATGACTAAAAGTTGTTTTTTGAAGCACTAGTGGAGAAAAGCCTAGCTATGGCATGCCAAAAACAGCCTTGCTCGCATAGACACACGATGCAACTAATATGGCGCCATTGCTAAAATGTAGTGGTGGCATTGGAGGACACATCAGCAGCATCCTACATTGTGCTGACGTATCACTAGTCCAGTGCGAGCACTAAATTCATCATAACTCTGGCATGCTTGCTCGTCCAATGCCAGCAAAAGTTTTTTTGGTAATAAAAAAATTGAAGGAAATATGCCCTAGAGGCAATAATAAAGTTGTTATTTTATATTTCCTTATTCATGATAAATATTTATTATTCATGCTATAATTGTATTGATCGGAAATCTAAATACATGTGTGAGTACATAAACAAATACCGTGTCCCGAGTAAGCCTCTACTAAACTAGCTCGTTGATCAAAGATGGTTAAGGTTTCCTAACCATAGACATGTGTTGTCATTTGATAACAGGATCACATCATTAGGCGAATGATGTGATGGGCAAGACCCATCTATTAGCATAGCATAATGATCTTTCAGTTTATTGCTATTGCTTTCTTCATGTCAAATACATATTCCTTCGACTATGAGATTATGCAACTCCCGAATACCGAAGGAATACCTTGTTGAAGGAAATATTCCCTAGAGGCAATAATAAAGTTATTATTTATTTCCTTATATCATGATAAATGTTTATTATTCATGCTAGAATTGTATTAACCGGAAACATAATACATGAGTGAATACATAGACAAACAAAGTGTCACTAGTATGCCTCTACTTGACTAGCTCGTTAATCAAAGATGGTTATGTTTCCTAACCATGAACAATGAGTTGTTATTTGATTAAACGGGATCACATCATTAGTTGAATGATCTGATTGACATGACCCATTCCATTATCTTAGCACCCGATCGTTTAGTATGTTGCTATTGCTTTCTTCATGACTTATACATGTTCCTATAACTATGAGATTATACAGCTCCCGTTTACCGGAGGAACACTTTGGGTACTACCAAACGTCACAACGTAACTGGGTGATTATAAAGGAGTACTACAGGTGTCTCCAAAGGTACATGTTGGGTTGGCGTATTTCGAGATTAGGTTTTGTCACTCCGATTGTCGGAGAGGTATCTCTGGGCCCTCTCGGTAATGCACATCACATAAGCCTTGCAAGCATTACAACTAATATGTTAGTTGTGAGATGATGTATTACAGAACGAGTAAAGAGACTTACCGGTAACGAGATTGAACTAGGTATTGGATACCGACGATCGAATCTCGTGCAAGTAACATACCAATGACAAAGGGAACAACGTATGTTGTTATGCGGTCTGACCGATAAAGATCTTCGTAGAATATGTAGGAGCCAATATGGGCATCCAGGTCCCGCTATTGGTTATTGACCGGAGACATGTCTCGGTCATGTCTACATTGTTCTCGAACCCGTAGGGTCCGCACGCTTAAGGTTACGATGATAGTTATATTATGAGTTTATGCATTTTGTGAAGGAAATATGCCCTAGGGGCAATAATAAAGTTATTATTTATTTCCTTATATCATGATAAATGTTTATTATTCATGCTAGAATTGTATTAACCAGAAACATAATACATGTGTGAATACATAGACAAACAGAGTGTCACTAGTATGCCTCTACTTGACTAGCTCGTTAATCAAAGATGGTTATGTTTCCTAACCAAGGACAAAGAGTTGTTATTTGATTAAAGAGGTCACATCATTAGTTGAATGATCTGATTGACATGACCCATTCCATTAGCTTAGCACCCGATCGTTTAGTATGTTGCTATTGCTTTCTTCATGACTTATACATGTTCCTATAACTATGAGATTATGCAACTCCCGTTTACCGGAGGAACACTTTGGGTACTACCAAACGTCACAACGTAACTGGGTGATTATAAAGGAGTACTACAGGTGTCTCCAAAGGTACATGTTGGGTTGGCGTATTTCGAGATTAGGATTTGTCACTCCGATTGTCGGAGAGGTATCTCTGGGCCCTCTCGGTAATGCACATCACATAAGGCTTGCAAGCATTACAACTAATATGTTAGTTGTGAGATGATGTATTACAGAATGAGTAAAGAGACTTGCCGGTAACGAGATTGAACTAGGTATTGGATACCGACGATCGAATCTCGGGCAAGTAACATACCGATGACAAAGGGAACAACGTATGTTGTTATGCGGTCTGACCGATAAAGATCTTCGTAGAATATGTAGGAGCCAATATGGGAATCCAGGTCCCGCTATTGGTTATTGACCGGAGACGTGTCTCGGTCATGTCTACATTGTTCTCGAACCCGTAGGGTCCGCACGCTTAAGGTTACGATGGCAGTTATATTATGAGTTTATGCATTTTGATGTACCGAAGGTTGTTCGGAGTCCCGGATGTGATCACGGACATGACGAGGAGTATCAAAATGGTCGAGACGTAAAGATTGATATATTGGAAGCCTATGTTTGGACATCGGAAGTGTTCCGGGTGAAATCGGGATTTTACCGGAGTACCGGGAGGTTACCAGAACCCCCCCGGGAGCTATATGGGCCTTAGTGGGCTTTAGTGGAAAGGAGAAAGGGGCAGCCCAAGGTGGCTGTGCGCCTCCCCCCTTCCCCTAGTCCTATTAGTACTAGGAGAGGTGGCCGGCCCCCTCTCTCTCTTTCCCCTCTCAAGGAATCCTATTCCAACTAGGATTGGGGGGGGGGGAATCCTAGGACTCTCCTGGCGCGCCAAGCTTGGCCGGCCAGCCTCCCCCCTCTAGACCTTTATATACTAAGGCAGAGGCACCTAGAAACACACAAGTTGATCCACGTGATCTATTCCTTAGCCGTGTGCGGTGCCCCCAGCCACCATATTCCTCGATAATACTGTAGTGGAGTTTAGGCGAAGCCCTGCTGCTGTAGTGCATCAAGATCGTCACCACGCCGTCGTGCTGACGGTACTCTTCCCCGACACTTTGCTGGATCGGAGTCCGGGGATCGTCTTCGAGCTGAACGTGTGCTCGAACTCGGAGGTGCCGTAGTTTCGGTGCTTGATCGGTTGGATCGTGAAGATGTACGACTACTTCCTCTACGTCGTGTCAACGCTTCCGCAGTCAGTCTGCGTGGGTACGTAGACATCACTCTCCCCTCTCGTTGCTATGCATCACATGATCTTGCGTGTGCGTAGGAATTTTTTTGAAATTACTACGAAACCCAACAGTGGCATCCGAGCCTAGGTTATTTATGTTGATGTTATATACACGAGTAGAACACAAGTAAGTTGTGGGCGATATAAGTCATACTGCCTACCAGCATGTCATACTTTGGTTCGGCGGCATTGTTGGACGAGACGACCCGGACCAACATTACGCGTACGCTTACGCGAGACCGGTTTCCCCGACGTGCTTTGCACACAGGTGGCTTGCGGGCGACTATCTCTCCAACTTTAGTTGAACCAAGTATGGCTACGCCCGGTCCTTGCAAAGGTTAAAACGGAGTCTATTTGACAAACTATCGTTGTGGTTTTGATGAGTAGGTGAGATTGGTTCTTGCTTAAGCCCGTAGCAGCCACGTAAAACTTACAACAACAAAGTAGAGGACGTCTAACTTGTTTTTGCAGGGCATGTTGTGATGTGATATGGTCAAGGCATGATGCTGAATTTTATTGTATGAGATGATCATGTTTTGTAACCGAGTTATCGGCAACTGGCGGGAGCCATATGGTTGTCGCTTTATTGTATGCAATGCAATCGTGATGTAATGCTTTACTTTATTACTAAACGGTAGTGATAGTCGTGGAAGCATAAGATTGGCGAGACGACAACGATGCTACGATGGAGATCAAGGTGTCGCGCCGGTGACGATGGTGATCACGACGGTGCTTCGGAGATGGAGATCACAAGCACAAGATGATGATGGCCATATCATATCACTTATATTGATTGCATGAGATGTTTATCCTTTTATGCATCTTATCTTGCTTTGATTGACGGTAGCATTATAAGATAATCTCTCACTAAATTATCAAGAAGTGTTCTCCCTGAGTATGCACCGTTGCCAAAGTTCGTCGTGCCCAGACACCACGTGATGATCGGGTGTGATAAGCTCTACGTCCATCTACAACGGGTGCAAGCCAGTTTTGCACACGCAGAATACTCAGGTTAAACTTGACGAGCCTAGCATATGCAGATATGGCCTCGAAACACGGAGACCGAAAGGTCGAGCGTGAATCATATAGTAGATATGATCAACATAACGATGTTCACCATTGAAAACTACTCCATCTCACGTGATGATCGGTTATGGTTTAGTTGACTTGGATCACGTGATCACTTAGAGGATTAGAGGGATGTCTATCTAAGTGGGAGTTCTTAAGTAATCTGATTAATTGAACTTAAATTTATCATGAACTTAGTCCTGGTAGTATTTTGCAAATTATGTTGTAGATCAATAGCTCGCGTTGTTGCTTCCCTGTGTTTATTTTGATATGTTCCTAGAGAAAATTGTGTTGAAAGATGTTAGTAGCAATGATGCGGATTGGATCCGTGATCTGAGGTTTATCCTCATTGCTGCATAGAAGAATTATGTCCTTGATGCACCGCTAGGTGATGGACCTATTGCAGGAGCAGATGCAGACGTTATGAACGTTTGGCTAGCTCAATATGATGACTACTTGATAGTTTAGTGCACTGTGCTTAATGGCTTAGAATCGAGACTTCAAAGACGTTTTGAACGTCATGGACCATATGAGATGTTCCAGGAATTGAAGTTAATATTTCAAGCAAATACCCGAGTTGAGAGATATGAAGTATCCAACAAGTTCTATAGCTAAAAGATGGAGGAGAATCGCTCAACTAGTGAGCATGTGCCCAGATTGTCTGAGTACTACAATCGCTTGAATCAAGTGGGAGTTAATCTTCCAGATAAGATAGTGATTGACAGAATTCTCTAGTCACCATCACCAAGTTAGTAGAACTTCGTGATGAACTATAATATGCAAGGGATAACGGAAACAACTCCCAAGCTCTTCGTGATGCTGAAATAAACGAAGGTAGAAATCAAGAAAAACATCAAGTGTTGATGGTTGACAAGACCACTAGTTTCAAGAAAAGGGCAAAGGGAAGAAGGGGAACTTCAAGAAGGAACGGCAAGCAAGTTGCTGCTCAAGTGAAGAAGCCCAAGTCTGATCCTAAGCCTGAGACTAAGTGCTTCTACTGCAAAGGGACTGGTCACTGGAAGCGGAACTATCCCAAGTGATTGGCGGATAAGAAGGATGGCAAAGTGAACATAAGTATATTTGATATACATGTTATTGATGTGTACTTTACTAGTGTTTATAGCAACCCCTCAGTATTTGATACTGGATCAGTTGCTAAGAGTAGTAACTCGAAACGGGAGTTGCAGAATGAACAGAGACTAGTTAAGGGTGAAGTGACGATGTGTGTGGAAGTGGTTCCAAGATTGATATGATCATCATCGCACACTCCCTATACTTTCAGGATTAGTGTTGAACCTAAATAAGTGTTATTTGGTGTTTGCGTTAAGCATGAATATGATTTGATCATGTTTGTTGTAATACGGTTATTCATTTAAGTAAGAGAATAAATTGTTGTTTTGTTTACATGAATAAAACCTTATATGGTTACACACCCAATGAAAATAGTTCGTTGGATCTCGATCGTAGTGATACACATAATCATAATATTGAAACCAAAAAGATGCAAAGTTAATAATGATAGTGCAACTTATTTGTGGCACTGCCGTTTAGGTCATATTGGTGTAAAGCGCATGAAGAAACTCCATGCTGATGGGATTTTGGAATCACTTGATTATGAATCACTTGATGCTTGCGAACCATGCCTCATGGGCAAGATGACTAAGACTCCGTTCTCCGGAGCGAGCAACTGACTTATTGGAAATAATACATACAGATGTATGCGGTCCGATGAGTGTTAAGGCTCACGGCAAGTATCGTTATTTTCTGAACTTCACAGATGATTTGAGCAGATATGGGTATATCTACTTGATGAAACATAAGTCTGAAACATTTGAAAAGTTCAAAGAATTTCAGAGTGAAGTGGAAAATCATCGTGACAAGAAAATAAAGTTTCTACGATCTGATCGCGGAGACAAACATTTGAGTTACGAGTTTGGCCTTCAGTTAAAAACAATGTGAAATAGTTTCACTACTCATGCCACCTGGAACACCACAATGTAATGGTGTGTCCGAACGTCATAACCGTACTTTATTGGATATAGTGCAATCTATGATGTATCTTACCGATCTACCACTATCGTTTTGGGGTTATGCATTAGAGACAGCTGCATTCATGTTAAATAGGGCACCATCAAAATCCGTTGAGACGACGCCTTATGAACTGTGGTTTGGCTAGAAACCAAAGTTGTCGTTTCTGAAAGTTTGGGGCTGCGATGCTTATGTGAAAAGCTTCAACCTGATAAGCTCGAACCCAAATCGGAGAAACGTGTCTTCATAGGATACCCAAAAGTTACTGTTGGGTACACCTTCTATCACAGATCCGAAGGCAAGATTTTTTGCTAAATTTGGAAACTTTCTGGAGAAGGAGTTCTCTTGAAAGAAGTGAGTGGGAGGAAAGTAGAAAACTTGATAAGGTAATTGTACCTTCTCCTTTATTGGAAAGTAGTTCATCACAGAAATTTGTTCCTGTGACTCCTACACCAATTAGTGAGGAAGCTAATGATGATGATCATGAAACTTCAGATCAAGTTACTACCAAATCTCGTAGGTAAACCAGAGTGAGATCTGCACCAGAGTGGTACGGTAATCCTGTTCTGGAAGTCATGTTACTAGACCATGACGAACTTGCGAACTATGAGGAAGCGATGATGAGCCCAGATTCCGTGAAATGGTTTGAGACCATGAAATCTGAGATATGATCCATGTATGAGAACAAAGTATGGGCTTTGATGGATTTGCCCGATGATCGGCAAGCCATAGAAAATAAATGGATCTTCAAGAGGAAGACGGACGCTGATAGTAGTGTTACTATCTACAAAGCTAGAATTGTCGCAAAAGGTTTTCGACAAGTTCAAGGTGTTGACTACGATGGGAGCTTCTCACTCATATCTATGCTTGAGTCTGTCCGAATCATGTTAGTAATTGCCGCATTTTATGAAATCTGGCAAATGGATAAACAAAACTGCATTCCTTGATGGGTTTATTAAAGAAGAGTTGTATATGATGCAACCAGAAGGTTTTGTCAATCCGAAAGGTGCTAACAAAATGTGCAAGCTCCAGCAATCCATCTGTGGACTGGTGCAAGCATCTCGGAGTTGGAATATATGCTTTGATGAGTTGATCAAAGCATATAGTTTTATACAGACTTGCGGTGAAGCCTGTATTTACAAGAAAGTGAGTGGGAGCACTACAGCATTTCTGATAAGTATATGTGAATGACATATTGTTGATCGGAAATAATGTAGAATTATTCTGTAAAGCATAAAGGAGTGTTTGAAAGGAGTTTTTTTTCAAAGAAAGACTTCAGTGAAGCTGCTTACATATTGAGCTCCAAGATCTATAGCGATAGATCAAGACGCTTGATAAGGTTTTTCAATGAGTACATACCTTGACAAGATTTTGAAGTAGTTCAAAATGGAGCAGTCGAAGAAAGAGTTCTTGCCTGTATTACAAGGTGTGAAGTTGAGTAAGACTCAAAGCCCGACCATGCAAGAAGATAGAAAGAGAATGAAAGTCTTTCCCTATGCCTTGGTCATAGGTTCTATAAAGTATGCCATGCTGTGTACCAGATCTATTGTATACCCTACCACTGAGTTTGGCAAGGGAGTACAATAGTGATCTAGGAGTAGATCACTGGACAGCGGTCAAAATTATCCTTAGTGGAATAAGGATATGTTTCTCGATTATGGAAGTGGAAAAAGGTTCGTCGTAAAGGGTTACGCCGATGCAAGTTTTGACACTAATCTAGATGAATCTAAAATCTCAATCTAGATACATATTGAAAGTGGGAGCAATTAGCTAGAGTAGCTCCGTGCAGAGCATTGTAGACATAGAATTTTGCAAAATACATATGGATCTGAATTTGGCAGGCCCGTTGACTAAATTTCTCTCACAAGCAAAACATGATCACTCTTTGGGTATTAATCACATAGCGATGTGAACTAGATTATTGAATCTAGTAAACCCTTTGGGTGTTAATCACATGGAGATGTGAACCAATCACATAAAGATGTGAACTATTGATGTTAAATCACATGGCGATGTGATCTAGATTATTGACTCTAGTGCAAGTGGGAGACTGAAGGAAATATGCCCTAGAGGCAATAATAAAGTTATTATTTATTTCCTTATATCATGATAAATGTTTATTATTCATGCTAGAATTGTATTAACCAGAAACATAATACATGTGTGAATACATAGACAAACAGAGTGTCACTAGTATGCCTCTACTTGACTAGCTCGTTAATCAAAGATGGTTATGTTTCCTAACCATGGACAAAGAGTTGTTATTTGATTAAAGAGGTCACATTATTAGTTGAATGATCTGATTGACATGACCCATTCCATTAGCTTAGCACCCGATCGTTTAGTATGTTGCTATTGCTTTCTTCATGACTTATACATGTTCCTATAACTATGAGATTATGCAACTCCCGTTTACCGGAGGAACACTTTGGGTACTACCAAACGTCACAACGTAACTGGGTGATTATAAAGGAGTACTACAGGTGTCTCCAAAGGTACATGTTGGGTTGGCGTATTTCGAGATTAGGATTTGTCACTCCGATTGTCGGAGAGGTATCTCTGGGCCCTCTCGGTAATGCACACCACATAAGCCTTGCAAGCATTACAACTAATATGTTAGTTGTGAGATGATGTATTACAGAACGAGTAAAGAGACTTGCTGGTAACGAGATTGAACTAGGTATTGGATACCGACGATCGAATCTCGGGCAAGTAACATACCGATGACAAAGGGAACAACGTATGTTGTTATGCGGTCTGACCGATAAAGATCTTCGTAGAATATGTAGGAGCCAATATGGGCATCCAGGTCCCGCTATTGGTTATTGACCGGAGACGTGTCTCGGTCATGTCTACATTGTTCTCGAACCCGTAGGGTCCACACGCTTAAGGTTACGATGACAGTTATATTATGAGTTTATGCATTTTGATGTACCGAAGGTTGTTCGGAGTCCTGGATGTGATCACGGACATGACGAGGAGTCTCGAAATGGTCGAGACGTAAAGATTGATATATTGGAAGCCTATGTTTGGATATCGGAAGTGTTCCGGGTGAAATCGGGATTTTACCGGAGTACCGGGAGGTTACCGGAACCCCCCCGGGAGCTATATGGGCCTTAGTGGGCTTTAGTGGAAAGGAGAAAGGGGTAGCCCAAGGTGGCTGTGCGCCTCCCCCCTTCCCCTAGTCCTATTAGGACTAGGAGAGGTGGCCGCCCCCCTCTCTCTCTTTCCCCCCTCAAGGAATCCTATTCCAACTAGGATTGGGGGGGGGGAATCCTACTCCCAGAGGGAGTAGGACTCTCCTGGCGTGCCAAGCTTGGCCGGCCAGCCTCCACCCTCTAGTCCTTTATATACTGAGGCAGAGGCACCTAGAAACACACAAGTTGATCCACGTGATCTATTCCTTAGCCGTGTGCGGTGCCCCCAGCCACCATATTCCTCGATAATACTGTAGCGGAGTTTAGGCGAAGCCCTGCTATTGTAGTGCACCAAGATCGTCACCACGCCGTCGTGCTGACGTAACTCTTCCCCGACACTTTGCTGGATCGGAGTCCGGGGATCGTCTTCGAGCTGAACGTGTGCTCGAACTCGGAGGTGCCGTAGTTTCGGTGCTTGATCGGTTGGATCGTGAAGACGTACGAATACTTCCTCTACGTCGTGTCAACGCTTCCGCAATCGGTCTGCGTGGGTACGTAGACATCTCTCTCCCCTCTCGTTGCTATGCATCACATGATCTTACGTGTGCGTAGGAAATTTTTTGAAATTACTACGAAACCCAACATTTTGATGTACCGAAGGTTGTTCGGAGTCCGAATGTGATCACGGACATGACGAGGAGTCTCAAAATGGTCGAGACGTAAAGATTGATATATTGGAAGCCTATGTTTGGATATCGGAAGTGTTCCGGGTGAAATCGGAATTTTACCGGAGTACCGGGAAGGTTACCGGAACCCCCCGGGAGCTAAATGGGCCATGATGGGCCTTAGTGGAAAAGAGAAGAGGCAGCCCTACATGGGCTGTGCGCCTCCCCCTTCCCCTAGTCCTATTAGGACTAGGAGAGGTGGCCGGCCCCCTCTCTCTCTTTTCCCCCTCCGGGAATCCTATTCCAACTAGGATTGGGGGGGAATCCTACTCCCAGAGGGAGTAGGACTCTCCTGTAGCACCCCTTGTGGCCGGCCAGCCCTCCCCCCTTTGGTCCTTTATATACTGAGGTAGAGGCACCCTAGAACACACAAGTTGATCCACGTGATCTATTCCTTAGCCGTGTGCGGTGCCCCCAGCCACCATATTCCTCGATAATACTGTAGCGGAGTTTAGGCGAAGCCCTGCTGCTGTAGTGCATCAAGATCGTCACCACGCCGTCGTGCTGATGGAACTCTTCCCCGACACTTTGCTGGATCGGAGTCCGGGGATCGTCATCGAGCTGAACGTGTGCTCGAACTCGGAGGTGCCGTAGTTTCGGTGCTTGATCGGTTGGATCGTGAAGACGTACGACTACTTCCTCTATGTTGTGTCAACGCTTCCGCAGTCGGTCTGCATGGGTACGTAGACAACACTCTCCCCTCTCGTTGCTATGCATCACATGATCTTGCGTGTGCGTAGGAATTTTTTTGAAATTACTACGAAACCCAACAGTGGTATCAGAGCCTAGGTTATTTATGTTGATGTAATGTGCACGAGTAGAACACAAGTGAGTTGTGGGCGATATAAGTCATACTGCCTACTAGCATGTCATACTTTGGTTCGGCGGCATTGTTGGACGAGACGACCCGGACCAACCTTACGCGTACGCTTACGCGAGACCGGTTCCCCCGACGTGCTTTGCACACAGGTGGCTTGCGGGCGACTGTCTCTCCAACTTTAGTTGAACCAAGTATGGCTACGCCCGGTCCTTGCGAAGGTTAAAACGGAGTCTATTTGACAAACTATCGTTGTGGTTTTGATGCGTAGGTGAGATTAGTTCTTGCTTAAGCCCGTAGCAGCCACGTAAAACTTGCAACAACAAAGTAGAGGACGTCTAACTTGTTTTTGCAGGGCATGTTGTGATGTGATATGGTCAAGACATGATGCTGAATTTTATTGTATGAGATGATCATGTTTTGTAACCGAGTTATCGGCAACTGGCAGGAGCCATATGGTTGTCGCTTTATTGTATGCAATGAAATCGCGATGTAATGCTTTACTTTATTACTAAGCGGTAGTGATAGTCGTGGAAGCATAAGCTTGGTGAGACGACAACGATGCTACGATGGAGATCAAGGTGTCACGCCGGTGACGATGGTGATCACGACGGTGCTTCGGAGATGGAGATCACAAGCACAAGATGATGATGGCCATATCATATCACTTATATTGATTGCATGTGATGTTTATCCTTTTATGCATCTTATCTTGCTTTGATTGACGGTAGCATTATAAGATGATCTCTCACTAAATTATCAAGAAGTGTTCTCCCTGAGTATGCACCGTTGCGAAAGTTCTTCGTGCTGAGACACCACGTGATGATCGGGTGTGATAGGTTCTACGATCAAATACAACGGGTGCAAAACAGTTGCACACGCGGAATACTCAGGTTATACTTGACGAGCCAAGCATATACATATATGGCCTCGGAACACGGAGACCGAAAGGTCGAGCGTGAATCATATAGTAGATATGATCAACATAACGATGTTCACCATTGAAAACTACTCCATCTCACGTGATGATCGGTTATGGTTTAGTTGATTTGGATCACGTAATCACTTAGAGGATTAGAGGGATGTCTATCTAAGTGGGAGTTCTTTAATTAATTTGATTAACTGAACTTAAATTTATCATGAAACTTAGTACCTGATTAGTATCTTGCTTGTTTATGTTTGATTGTAGATAGATGGCTCGTGCTGTTGTTCCATTGAATGTTAATGCGTTCCTTGAGAAAGCAAAGTTGAAAGATGATGGTAGCAATTACACGGACTGGGTCCGTAACTTGAGGATTATCGTCATTGCTGCACAGAAGAATTACGTCCTGGAAGCACCGCTGGGTACTAGGCCTGCTGCAGGAGCAACGCCGGATGTTATGAACGTCTGGCAGAGCAAAGCTGATGACTACTTGATAGTTCAGTGTGCCATGCTTTACGGCTTAGAATCGGGACTTCAACGATGTTTTGAACGTCATGGAGCATATGAGATGTTCTAGGAGTTGAAGTTAATATTTCAAGCAAATGCCCGGATTGAGAGATATGAAGTCTCCAATAAGTTCTATAGCTGCAAGATGGAGGAGAATAGTTCTGTCAGTGAGCATATACTCAAAATGTCTGGGTATAATAATCACTTGATTCAATTGGGAGTTAATCTTCCAGATTATTGCGTCATTGACAGAATTCTTCAATCACTGCCACCAAGCTACAAGAGCTTCGTGATGAACTATAATATGCAAGGGATGAACAAGACTATTCCCGAGCTCTTCGCGATGCTGAAAGCTGCGGAGGTAGAAATCAAGAAGGAGCATCAAGTGTTGATGGTCAACAAGACCACTAGTTTCAAGAAAAAGGGCAAAGGGAAGAAGAAAGGGAACTTCAAAAAGAACGGCAAGCAAGTTGCTACTCAAGAGAATAAACCCAAACCTGGACCTAAGCCTGAAACTGAGTGCTTCTATTGCAAGCAGACTGGTCACTGGAAGCGGAACTGCCCCAAGTATTTGGCGGATAAGAAGGATGGCAAGGTGAACAAAGGTATATGTGATATACATGTTATTGATGTGTACCTTACTAATGCTCGCAATAGCACCTGGGTATTTGATACTGGTTCTGTTGCTAATATTTAAAACTCGAAACAGGGGCTGCGGATTAAGCGAAGATTGGCTAAGGACGAGGTGACGATGCGCGTGGGAAACAGTTCCAAAGTCGATGTGATCGCGGTCGGCACGCTACCTCTACATCTACCTTCGGGATTAATATTAGACCTAAATAATTGTTATTTGGTGCCAGCGTTGAGCATGAACATTATATCTGGATCTTGTTTAATGCGAGACAGTTATTCATTTAAATCAGAGAATAATGGTTGTTCTATTTATATGAGTAATATCTTTTATGGTCATGCACCCTTGAAGAGTGGTCTATTCTTGTTGAATCTCGATAGTAGTAACACACATATCCATAATGTTGAAGCCAAAAAGATGCAGAGTTGATAATGAGAGTGCAACTTATTTGTGGCACCGCCGTTTAGGTCATATCGGTGTAAAGCGCATGAAGAAACTCCATACTGATGGACTTTTGGAACCACTTGATTATGAATCACTTGGTACTTGCGAACCGTGCCTCATGGGCAAGATGACCAAAACACCGTTCTCCGGTACTATGGAGAGAGCAACAGATTTGTTGGAAATCATACATACAGATGTATGTGGTCCGATGAATATTGAGGCTCGTGGCAGATATCGTTATTTTCTCACCTTCACAGATGATTTAAGCAGATATGGGTATATCTACTTAATGAAACATAAGTCTGAAACATTTGAAAAGTTCAAAGAATTTCAGAGTGAAGTTGAAAATCATCGTAACAAGAAAATAAAGTTTCTATGATCTGATCATGGAGGAGAATATTTGAGTTACGAGTTTGGTGTACATTTGAAAAATTGTGGAATAGTTTCGCAACTCACGCCACCCGGAACACCACAACGTAATGGTGTGTCCGAACGTCGTAATCGTACTTTACTAGATATGGTGCGATCTATGATGTCTCTTACTGATTTACCGCTATCGTTTTGGGGATACGCTCTAGAGACGGCCGCATTCACGTTAAATAGGGCACCATCAAAATCCGTTGAGACGACGCCTTATGAACTGTGGTTTGGCAAGAAACCAAAGTTGTCGTTTCTGAAAGTTTGGGGCTGTGATGCTTATGTGAAAAAGCTTCAACCTGATAAGCTCGAACCCAAATCGGAGAAATGTGTCTTCATAGGATATCCAAAGGAAACTATTGGATACACCTTCTATCACAGATCCGAAGGCAAGACTTTTGTTGCTAAATTTGGAAACTTTCTAGAGAAGGAGTTTCTCTCGAAAGAAGTGAGTGGGAGGAAAGTAGAACTTGACGAGGTAACTGTACCTGCTCCCTTGTTGGAAAGTAGTACATCACAGAAAACTGTTTCGGTGACACCTACACCAGTTAGTGAGGAAGCTAATGATAATGATCATGAAACTTTAGATCAAGATACTACTGAACCTCGTAGATCAACCAGAGTGAGATCCGCACCAGAGTGGTACGGTAATCCTGTTCTGGAAGTCATGCTACTAGATCATGATGAACCTACGAACTATGAAGAAGCGATGGTGAGCCCAGATTCCGCAAAATGGCTTGAAGCCATGAAATCTGAGATGGGATCCATGTATGAGAACAAAGTATGGACTTTGGTTGACTTGCCCGATGATCGGCAAGCAATTGAGAATAAATGGATCTTCAAGAAGAAGACTGACGCTGACGGTAATATTACTGTCTACAAAGCTCGACTTGTCGCGAAAGGTTTTCGGCAAGTTCAAGGGATTGACTACGATGAGACCTTCTCACCCGTAGCGATGCTTAAGTCCGTCCGAATCATGTTAGCGATTGCCGCATTTTATGATTATGAAATTTGGCAAATGGATGTCAAAACTGCGTTCCTGAATGGATTTCTGGAAGAAGAGTTGTATATGATGCAACCAGAAGGTTTTGTCGATCCAAAAGGAGCTAACAAAGTGTGCAAGCTCCAGCGATCCATTTATGGACTGGTGCAAGCCTCTCGGAGTTGGAATAAATGCTTTGATAGTGTGATCAAAGCATTTGGTTTTATACAGACTTTCGGAGAAGCCTGTATTTACAATAAAGTGAGTGGGAGCTATGTAGCATTTCTGATATTATATGTGGATGACATATTACTAATTGGAAATGATATAGAATTTCTGGATAGCATAAAGGGATACTTGAATAAAAGTTTTTCAATGAAAGACCTCGGTGAAGCTGCTTACATATTAGGCATAAAGATCTATAGAGATAGATCAAGACGCTTAATTGGACTTTCACAAACAACATACCTTGACAAAATTTTGAAGAAGTTCAAAATGGATCAAGCAAAGAAAGGATTCTTGCCTGTGTTACAAGGTGTGAAATTGAGTAGGACTCAATGCCCGACAACTGCAGAAGATAGAGAGAATATGAAAGATGTTCCCTATGCATCAGCGATAGGATCTATCATGTATGCAATGCTGTGTACCAGACCTGATGTGTGCCTTGCTATAAGTCTAGCAGGGAGGTACCAAAGTAATCCAGGAGTGGATCACTGGACAGCGGTCAAGAACATCCTGAAATACCTGAAAAGGACTAAGGATATGCTTCTCGTATATGGAGGTGACAAAGAGCTCGTCATAAAAGGTTACGTTGATGCAAGCTTTGACACTGATCCGGACGATTCTAAATCGCAAACCGGATACATGTTTACATTAAACGGTGGAGCACTACAGGTGTCTCCAAAGGTACATGTTGGGTTGGCGTATTTCGAGATTAGGATTTGTCACTCCGATTGTCGGAGAGGTATCTCTGGGCCCTCTCGGTAATGCACACCACATAAGCCTTGCAAGCATTACAACTAATATGTTAGTTGTGAGATGATGTATTACAGAACGAGTAAAGAGACTTGCTGGTAACGAGATTGAACTAGGTATTGGATACCGACGATCGAATCTCGGGCAAGTAACATACCGATGACAAAGGGAACAACGTATGTAACTTTGGGTACTACCAAACGTCACAACGTAACTGGGTGATTATAAAGGAGTACTACAGATGTCTCCAAAGGTACATGTTGGGTTGGCGTATTTCGAGATTAGGATTTGTCACTCCGATTGTCGGAGAGGTATCTCTGGGCCCTCTCGGTAATGCACATCACATAAGCCTTGCAAGCATTACAACTAATATGTTAGTTGTGAGATGATGTATTACGGAACGAGTAAAGAGACTTGCTGGTAATGAGATTGAACTAGGTATTGGATACCGACGATCGAATCTCGGGCAAGTAACATACCAATGACAAAGGGAACAACGTATGTTGTTATGCGGTCTGACCGATAAAGATCTTCGTAGAATATGTAGGAGCCAATATGGGCATCCAGGTCCCGCTATTGGTTATTGACCGGAGACGTGTCTCGGTCATGTCTACATTGTTCTCGAACCCGTAGGGTCCGCACGCTTAAGGTTACGATGACAGTTATATTATGAGTTTATGCATTTTGATGTACCAAAGGTTGTTCGGAGTCCCGGATGTGATCACGGACATGACGAGGAGTCTCGAAATGGCCGAGACGTAAAGATTGATATATTGGAAGCCTATGTTTGGATATCGGAAGTGTTCTGTGTGAAATCGGGATTTTACCGGAGTACCGGGAAGGTTACCGGAACCCCCCGGGAGCTAAATGGGCCATGATGGGCCTTAGTGGAAAAGAGAAGAGGCAGCCCTACATGGGCTGTGCGCCTCCCCCTTCCCCTAGTCCTATTAGGACTAGGAGAGGTGGCCGGCCCCCCCTCTCTCTTTTCCCCCTCCGCGAATCCTATTCCAACTAGGATTGAGGGGGGGGGGGGGGAATCCTACTCCCAGAGGGAGTAGGACTCTCCTGGCGCACCCCTTGTGGCCGGCCAGCCCTCCCCCCTTCGGTCCTTTATATACTGAGGTAGAGACACCCTAGAACACACAAGTTGATCCACGTGATCTATTCCTTAGCCGTGTGCGGTGCCCCCAGCCACCATATTCCTCGATAATACTGTAGCGGAGTTTAGGCGAAGCCCTGCTGCTGTAGTGCATCAAGATCGTCACCACGCCGTCGTGCTGACGGAACTCTTCCCCGACACTTTGCTGGATCGGAGTCCGCGGATCGTCATCGAGCTGAACGTGTGCTCGAACTCGGAGGTGCCGTAGTTTTGGTGCTTGATCGGTTGGATCGTGAAGACGTACGACTACTTCCTCTACGTCGTGTCAACGCTTCCGCAGTCGGCCTGCGTGGGTACGTAGACAACACTCTCCCCTCTCGTTGCTATGCATCACATGATCTTGCGTGTGCGTAGGAAATTTTTTGAAATTACTACGAAACCCAACACTTGTGTGCTATCAAATGTGACAACATAACTAGGTGATCATAAAGATGCTCTACAGGTATCTCCGAAGGTGTTTGTTGAGTTTGCATAGATCGAGATTAGGATTTGTCACTCTGAGTATCGGAGAGGTATCTCTAGGCCCTCTCGGTAATACAGATCATAAGCTTACAAGCAAATGACTAAGGAGTTAGTCTCGAGGTGATGTATTATGGAACGAGTAAAGAGACTTGCTGGTAACGAGATTGAACTATATATAGAGATACCGACGATCGAATCTCGGGCAAGTAACATACCGACAGACAAAGGAATTATGTATGTTGTCATAAAGGTTCAATCGATAAAAGATCTTCATGGAATATGTAGGAATCAATATGGGCATCCAGGTACCGCTATTGGTTATTGACCGGAGAGGTGTCTCGGTCATGACTACATAATTCCCGAACCCGCAGGGTCGCACGATTAATGTTTGTTGACGCTAGAGTAGTATTGGGATATTTGATGAGTGGCAACAAATTGTTGTTTGGAGTCCCGGATGAGATCCCGGACGTCATGAGGAGTCTTGGAATGGTCGAGAGGTAAAGATTTATATATGGGAAGTCATATTTTGGGTTCCGGAAAAAAGTGCAGTTTTTTTGGTATTATACCGGGAAGCTTGTAGAATGTTTCGGAGGATTCTAAAGGGGTTCGGAAGTCCACAAGTGGGTCCACCAAGACCCAAGGGCTAGCATGGGCAATGGGGAGGTGCCCTGGCCTTATTGGGCTAGGCGCACCAAGTCCTCAAAAGCCCATGTGGCCAGGGAAGGCAAAAAAGGAAGGAGTCCTAGTAGGAATAGGATTGGATTTGGAGTCCAAGTCCTCCCCCCCTTAGCTGCTCCCTAGGGCTTGGAGGGGCTGTTTTGTAACGCCCACAATGCGGCTATATCTCCCACGTGTCGAAGCACGACTTAGAGGCATAACCACATTGTAAGCAATGTCGCAAGTGAGGTAATCTTCACAACAACCCATGTAATGAATAAGGAAAAGAGGTACATAGTTGGCTTACACTCGCCACGTCACACAATAGCATAAATATCATTACATTCATCCAGATACAAGCAAGGTCCGACTACGGAACCAAAATAAAGAACAACCCCAAATGCGACAAAGTCCTTGATCGCCCCAACTGGGCTCCACTACTGATCGTCTGGAAAGGAAATGTAGTATCGTCCTGAGTCCTCATCGAACTCCCACTTGAGCTCAGTCGAATCTCCTGGAGTGGTATCATCGGACCCTGCATCTAGTTTTGAAGGAATCTGTGAGTCATGGGGACTCAGCAATCTCACACCCTCGCGATCAAGACTATTTAAGCTTATAGGAAGGGTAAAAGGTATGAGGTGGAGCTGCAGCAAGCACTAGCATATATGGTGGCTAACATACGCAAATGAGAGCGAGAAGAGAAGGCAAAGGCACGATCGAGCAACTATGATCAAGAATTGATCCTAGAACAACCTACGTTCAAGCATAACACGAGACCGTGTTCTCTTCCCGGACTCCGCCAAAAAGAGACTATCACGGCCACACACTCTGTTGATTCATTTTAATTAAGTTAAGTTTAAGGTTTACTACAACCGGACATTAACAAATTCCCATCTGCCCATAACCGCGGGCACAAATTTCGAAAGATCAAATCCCTGCAGGGGTGTCCCAACTTAGCCCATCACAAGCTCTCATAGTCAATGAAGGATATTCCTTCTCCCAAGACAATCCGATCAGACTCGGAATCCCGGTTACAAGACATCTCGACAATGGTAAAACTAAACCAGCAAAGCCACCCGAATGTGCCGACAAATCCCGATAGGAGCTGCACATATCTCGTTCTCAGGGCACACTCAGATGAGTGCTCCGTACAACTAAAACCAAACCTCGAGTTTCCCCGAGGGGGCGCTGCAAAGGGCTCTAGTTTGGACCAACACTCAAAGGAGCATTGGCCCAGGGGGTTTAAATAAAGATGACCCTCGGGCTTCAGAAACCCAAGGGAAAAGAGGCTAGGTGGCAAATGGTAAAACCAATGTTGGGCATTTCTGGAGGGGTTTTATTCAAGGTGAACTGTCAAGGGGTTCCCATTATAACCCAACAGTGTAAGGAACGCAAAATCAAGGAACATAACACCGGTATGACGGAAACTAGGGCGGCAAGAGTGGAACAAAACACCAGGCATAAGGCCGAGCCTTCCACCCTTTACCAAGTGTATAGATGCATTAGAGTAGACAAGATATAATAATGATATCCCAACAATAAACATGTTCCAACAAGGAACAAACTCCAATCT